>NW_022436946.1:75394855-75567060 GCF_009761245.1 Sapajus apella | reverse complement strand
ATATATAAAAATAAATATAATTTAATAAATTATATATATAATTTAATGTCTGGATCTATATATAAATATATATAATAAATTATATGTATAATTTAATGTTAGTAAAATATTTATAAGAAGAAAAAATATGTAATTTTTATGATATGTCTAATCAGCAATCAAACAAAGCCAGCACTGCCTCTGATGGGACAACAATGTATAAAGGATAAAGATGTGTGACTCCTATCCAGAAAACACAGGTGTTTGTTTTTTCTCTTGGAAAGCCACCAGCCTGGTACAGTTAGAAGCACTTCCTGAGAGTGTCTGAGAGACAGCTTGGGTGGATGTTGGAGAGTGTTATCCTACCTGTGGGTTCTAGCCCATTAGTAGGGCTTGATATCAGTTTAATGCATAGAGAACTACATATTGGTTTTTGTTTCTTTACTTTTATATCATTTATTTTGGAAACTTTTTCTTTTATGTTTAAATGTTAATGAAATCACATTCCATATTGCCTTTCTTATATTTTGACTTTATCATAATACTTACAGGTAAGTATTGTTTCATGAAACTTGTCTCAATTTTATTTGCAGGCAAGGTGCAAGGTGGAGAGGTAGAAGGGGAGAGGAGGGGAAAGGAGAGCAGGAATATAAAATTTATTACTTATGGTTTAGGTGAAAAAAGTCTGAAAAATACCACCTTATAGGGAAAAAGTAATCTGTTGACAAGAGAGGACTCAAAATGTTGACTTTCCAAGTTTCTCATATTCGAAACAGCCTCAGGCCCATTTGACCTCATTCGCCTGGAGAATTTCTTGGGCTGCTTTCAGTTCCCGGAGATTTCATTATAGAATCCAGATATTCTGATGTGTAAAAAGCTTTATTCTCGGGTCAGGCACGGTGGCTCACGCCCGTAATCCCAGCACTTTGGGAGACCGATGAGAGTGGATCACGAGGTCAGGAGTTCAAGACCAGACTGGCCAACATGGTGAAACCCCGTCTCTACTAAAAAATACAAAAATTAGCTGGGCATGGTAGCTCATGCCTGTATGCAAGCTACTTG
Source organism: Sapajus apella (assembly GCF_009761245.1). Taxonomy (NCBI): domain Eukaryota; kingdom Metazoa; phylum Chordata; class Mammalia; order Primates; family Cebidae; genus Sapajus; species Sapajus apella. The sequence goes on along the minus strand of NW_022436946.1, from coordinate 75,566,019 downwards.
GGAGGCTGAGGTAGGAGAATTGCTTTAACTGGGACCCGGGAGATGGAGATTGCAGTGAGCTTAGATCGTGCCACTGCATTCCAGCCTGGGCTACAGAGCAAGATGCCATCTCAAAAAACACAAAAAAAAAAACAAAAAAAAACCTTTATTCTCTAAATTACTGTAAACTTATTAAAATGTTATATTACACTTCAAGGTCTCAACTTTATTTACTATTTTTTTAGTATATCCAAAACAATATGCTAATAAACTGGTGAGACTTTCAGCTCACATATTCTTTATAATACCTTATTTTTCTTTATTTCTGCAGTTGTATTGACTTATTACATTATTTTTCATGGTCAATTACAAGAATTTGCATGGTAGCATAAAAACATTTTTATAACGAATTAGGGCAACCAAGATATCTTTCAGTAGATGAATGGGTTAATGAACTGTGGTACATTCAGACAATAGCATATTACTCAGGGCTAAGAAAGATAAGCTATCATGTCATGAAAAGACATGGGGGAACGTTCAATGCATAGTACTAAGTGAAAGAGGCCAATCTGAAAAGGCTTTATGCTATGTGATTCCAACTGTATGATATTCTGGAATGGCAAAACTACAGGGACAGTTAAAAGATCAGTGGTTGCCAGGGATTAGGGAGAAGAAGAGATGAGAAGGCAGAACCCAGAGGATTTTTAGGGAAATGAAACTACTCTGTGATACTATTATTATGTAAATATGTTATTACACGTTTAGCAAAACCCATAGAATGTACCACACCAACATTGAACCCTAAAGTAAACCATGGACTTTGGGTGATAATGATGGGTCAGTGTAGGTTCACTGATTGTAACCAATGTTCCAGTTTTGTGAGGCACCTCAATAGTGGAAAAAGCTGTACCTTTTATGGAGCCAGGGGGTATATGGAAATGCTATGCTTTTGCTCAATTTTGCTGTGGACCTGAAAGTGCTCTTGAAAATAAAGTTTATTTTAAATCAAAAAAAGGAATTATGGATTATTATGAGAATTGTGAAAAGGATATAACTGTGGGGAAATTATGGAAATCAGTTCCCCATTACATAATTCCATGGAGGAACTCTACTGAGAGTCTAACAATAGCGCTGTGTCCAAAGGACTGAAGCAACCATCTGTGGTGTGTTATGGGGCCAACACAGAAGACAAGGAAAAAAATCCTAAATTTTGCCACATTCTGTCCTCTCCATGACCCTTCCACCAACTGCTTATTTTGGTTTGACTCTGCTTTGTCTCTGTTGCTTCTGAACTTCCTTCATTTCATAACAGAAACTCTGAGACTTTGCCGCTTCACCAAATTTCATTTTAAAACCTATTCTTTCTTAGAAGTGATAATACAGAAACCACTTTTACAAATACAACAGTTAAAGAAAATCATAGTCACCTACATAATTTGTTTCTCTATCAGAGAAGGCAGTGGAGCTACAGACGGTCTGTTCAATCAGCTGAGAATTTAAGACTGAAGAGCGGTTAATTTCCACAGCAGCTCTACTGATTATTCGATGGTCCCAGGACCTGAAATCTTTCAGAGCCTACTTCATGCACTGTACATCTATAAAATGAGAAAATAAAATTAATTATTATGTTTCAAGAATATTTACAGCACTGTAAGTTTAGACTATTATATTAATTATCTATTGCTGGGTAACCAGTTACCAAAAGCTTAGTACCTCACAACGACATAAATTTATTATCTCACAGATTCTTGGGGTCAGGAGTGTAGGCAAGACTTTTTTGGAGTATCTGCTCAGGGTCTCACTTGGTTGAAATCAAGGTGTTGGCCACTAACAAACTGAGGTACCAGAGAAATTGTTTTTCCAAATGTTTATTATAGTAACCCCATAGCCTTCTCAATATGTTTCAGTGTTTTCCCTGGATAGTGACATTGCAGAGAGCTGCTGTCATTTTTCCAACTGTCTTCGGTTAAAAAATATTTTAAGTACTTCTTATTTGCTGCTTTATAGCATTGAAAGTAAGAGATGAATAAGAGGACCTGTTCTCAGGGAACATATGATCTACTAGTAAAGCAGATTGGGGGAACGATGTGAAGGGAGACCAAGTCTGAATCATTTTGAGAAGTGGAAGGAAACTTGAAGTGGCTGTCAGGATCAATTTGTCTTGAGAGAAACTTCCCTACTAGTGAGTAACTAAAATTCTCTGCAGATGATACATTTGCCATGAGTACTTGTTACACTGGGAGACTGAAGCAGTCTGCAGAGGTCATTCGAATTGAAAGATAAAATGAGATTCTCAAAGGAAGATTAAGTCCAAATAGCAATTTCATGGCAGGGTTTGTGGAGGATCTGGAGACAGATCACAGGCAAGGGAAATAGTTGAGCAATAGAGCAATATTCACCCAACCCATAAGGGAGATGAATTCTCACAAGTGTATCCTAGGGTGAATGAAGACTTCTCCAAGCAGAGTTGTGCAAATGGATGGAAAGATTCTAGGAAGTCGAATTGTGTGCTGAAAGTGTCAGCAAGCTGCTGGTGCCATTTTATGCCTTGAACCCTTGAGGCAGATCCCCAAGGGTTTCAGCTGCTAAGCCCTTAAGTCCTGTTAGCTCTTGTCTCCTTGTCCAGTCTCCTTTACCTGTCCCCTAATTATGACTTTATTGATGCTGATTGAGCATCTTTTGAGGGGGAGACCAAGGAATTGTTCTGAGTTGTTCAGTGTGTTTGCTGTGTAATGACCCCTGGCGCCAGAGTAACACGATTAGAGGGCTCTCTCCTGGGGAGAAACTTAAAAGTGTGAAGATGACATTGTTGACCTGAAAATTAGGGAAGAGAGTGCAGATGAGAATTCAGGTGAAGTCAGTGATGTCTTGCCCTTTTCCTGAGGGCAAAATATAGGAGTTGGGATGTTTAGAAAAGCTGAATAGGCAACAAGTTGAACTTCGGTTGGCATGAGCTCAAATGTCAGGCAGGATCTGATGTAGAAGTTGGAGAGGTGGAGAAGGTGAAAATGAAAATTTGCATTTAAAAAAAGTTTCCAAGTTATGCAGGTGCTTCTGATCCATAATCTTCATTCTAAGTAACAAAACTTTGGAGCATTAGAATAGGAAAGACATATCTCAGATTATGTTATTGTGGCCTCGATATACTATAAAGCCACCAAATGAGAGGAAATAGCTTACCCCATTAGCTGAAGTATGAACTAATAAAAGAGAAATTCAGGATCACTTACAGATCTATGAGAAAAAAACACAACCCAAGCAAACAAATATACTTTTTGGTGGTAATTTGTTTTTTCTTAAGAATATGTTATGAAAGAGCAAGAAATCTGGCAGTTGCTAGAAAAGCAGACAAACCTAACTCCATTGTCCCCTAAGTCTGAAGAACATAATCTTCAAGTTTTAGGGGTCACTTAATACCATATAGTTAAATAACTTGGCCATGCTACTACCCACAACCTACCCCCTTCATCCCATGCCATTGAGCCTATAATCTCCCATTGGCTCTCAACTGCCTTCATACAGTAATACTGGAAGCAGCTGAAGGTTTATTGGCTCAGGGATGGATTCTACACTTGGTTATCAAGTATTCTAGAGTGACTTGTGGTTGTGGGAAGGGTAGAGAATCTCTCTAGGAGTGGAGTCACAGTGGAGCCCTGGTTAGAAGATAGCTTCAGTATCCTTTATTGTAAATAGGTCATTTGAATTTTTAATACCATGCAATTCAAGGATCTCCGAAGAATTTGTATTTCTCTTAAACTTAATGCAGTGAAACTTTCCTTGTGTAATAGATGCTTTTGTAACGCAATCTTGGAAATACTTTTTAAAGTTCATAAGGGTTGCAAAAGTTCTACTTGATCTGCTCACATATACAATTGTTCCTTTCCCTGCTCCTCTTTCTACTGCTATTTATATCAGCTGTCCTCCAGGAGATCAGTTTTCTTCTCAGTATCTGATATAAATAACCACAGTTCTCAAACCATGGTCTGTTCAAAATTTCCAGGTAGTCCATGGACTGATATCTGGTTAATTATATTCATGATGTGTCAGTGATATACATTTGTTACTATTATCTATTAATATTCTTTATATAAAATGCAATAACAGTTGCACCTGACCTCAATGTTATTTTTATTTAAAACTCTGTTATTTTTAACGGACAGGTAAGTTGAGTTTGGATGCTGCAGGGTCATTCAGAAACAAGCAGCAGTGATGGTCCTTTAGGCCATGCCCTTGAGTTGAAATTTTCCCTGAGAATCAACTTCAAATGCAGAAATGAATGTAACGTACTCAAAAGAGTGCAGCTGTCTGATTTCCTCCAAGCCTGTTCATTATCTGTCAGACCAAAGGAGTGTGGGCTTCTGCTTATTTTCATGTTCCTTCTACTGTAGCTCAGAGAAACCTGAAATATGCTTGCGTCTCTAAAAACATTACCGATAATAAAAACTGGAATATAAAACTCTTTTTAGGGATGAAACCAACTAATATTGCTTTTAGTTTAAAACTGTCTATGTGAAAGGCTACTCAGTCTAGCTTCTGCAAATTCTTCAAACCTTTGATCATTTTAACCATTTTAGGTGTATTTTGAGCTAAAATGCACTCTTGACTTCAAGTAATATAGCAGCAGCCATGAAATACTTAGAAGAGTTAAAGGTCAAATTATGGAACAGAAGTAGAAGTTTTAACTATATAAATAACTATTAATAAATAGGCTTTAGTTTTTCTCCACTGGTAATGAGTCCAAATATTATTAAATATAATTAATGAAATCTTTTATAATGTACATAATGTATTTTAAATGTTTTTCATGATTTTAGTCATCAAAGCATAATTTAATGATTTTAATAGAATTTTAATAGATTTAAGCTAACATTACTAAGCAGCTTCATAATTGAAATCTCAAAATGAATTTGTAGTAAACACAAACCTATTTTATTTTTATTTTACATTATACAATATAATGGATGACAACAGAATGTAATGGCAATTTTTCAAATCCAATTTATTAATGTCCCTAGTAGTGACCATACCAAGATTATGCAGCACTAAGCCTTTTTAAAATCTAAATACTGCCCTTACTATTAGGTCCATGCTTATATTCACTTTGTATCTATCACAAACAACGTGTAAGGAAAGAATGCTGGATTCAACCTCTGGTTTGTATTCTTACCAGGTCTGTTGACACTGAGCCTTAGTTTTCTCTTTGATGAGCTAGGGACTCTAATCTGTACTTTGCCTATTGTTTGTAGTAGTAGTATCTGAGGTGAAAATAAAGTATTAGATATTACATGAATTTTTTTATCATATCTTTCATGGTAGACTGACTAGGTTTTGCTACAGTAACAAAAGAAAAACAAAGCCCCAAGTCTCAGTGAATATAATCTTAGCTTCTAGGTAGAAGTGTATTTCTCCCTCATGCTTTCTGTCTACAGGAGCTCAGCTTGTAATCCCTTTGAGACACAGCCCAATGGAAACCCCAGGTTAGCATGTGTTTTCACAATCGCCAGGTCAGAGAAAAGATACTGGTAAATCATGCACTGGCACTTAAAACTTTCTTCCAGAAATGACACCCCTGCTCACACTCTGTTGGCCAAAGTAAGTCGCATGGCCACACAGGTAAGCTCAGAGGCAGTCGGGAAGTGCATTTCTATCATGTGCCTGGAGGGGGAGGGGAACAGACATATCTACGATGAGTTCTGACTGTCACAGATATTTAAATACAAAACTGTAATCTATTTATCCTGTGGTGAATTTAGTAGAGAAATTATTTTTGCCTTGCAGTGGTAAGGAGAACTGTTATGTAACTTTCTGCTATGAATTATAGATGTGTACCACCAAGATTTGAGAAGGGGAGATATTCTGATATGAAATAAATAAACATCAGAATACTTTTTTCACACTATAGGCATTATAATATTTCTATCAGTAGGAACATTAGATAGATAGGTATATAAAAGTGAAATAGAAAAAATGGTAAGAGGGCACAGTGGCTCATGCCTGTAATACCAGCACTTTGGGAGACCAAGGTGGGTGGATCACTTGAGGTCAGGAGTTTGAGACCAGCCTGACCAACATGGTGAAGCCCTGTCTCCTGTAAAAATACAAAAATTAGCAGGGCATGGTGGCGGGAGTCTGTAGTTTCAGCTACTTGGGAGGCAGAGGCAGGAGAATCGCTTGAACCCGGAAGGCAGAGGTTGAAGTGAGCTAGATCACGCTACTGCACTCCAGCCTGGTGACAGACCAAGACTCTGTCTCAAAAAAAAAAAAAGAAAAAAGAAAACAATTGTAAGGAAGGCAGAGGTGCAATGGGCTTGCTGAGAAATCCCATAGTTAGAATGGGGAGGGTTTTTTGGGAAACATGAGTTAAGGAGTGAATATTGAAGCCTGGGAGGGATATGGCTTTATGGAAAAGAAAGGATTATCTATAAAACAGAGAAGTATAATTCAACACAGAAATTCTGATTTCCGGGCTACTATTAATGACTACATTTATGTTATTTTTGCTAAAATATCAGGACCTTTTAATCTAATGACTCAGCTCTTCTGTGTCTTTGTTTTTCTTGCACTTTGTCTTATTGTTTTGCAATTTAAAAATTCAGCCATGAAAGGAATTTTGGAAACTGTGTTCTTTTCCATGACTATAATTGCTCCTTGAAACTGAAAAGATCAATTAGGAAATGATTGGCTCCTTCATACTTCTTTTACCATCTCTGTTAATTAATTGATTGAATCGAGTTCTCCAGGTTTAACTCTTTGTTTTAATTTCAGATCAATAAAAGATTAAATGTTAAAATTAAGTGAGCACATGTAACTTTCACACTCCTTGCAATTTCTAGGAGCCACCTCAGATCATTCAGGATTGTCAGTAACGGCAGCATTCAAGGCTAGAATCAGAGTACTTGCAACTTTTCATTCTTTTTCCTAAACTTCAGCCTATATTTATGGGAATAATAATGCAGCTATGCTTTCCTTAAACTCAGTATATATGTATATGTATATGTATATGTGTGTATATATACTTTTTTTTAGTTAAAGCAGATTTTTGAGACAGAAATTAAGATTGTTGCCCTGATGTTAGTCATAGTGAATTTCTGACCCTTCTTAAAGCAGATGGTTGTATTTGTTTCCTTGGGCTGCTGTATCAAACTACCACAAACTAAGTGGTTCAAAAGAACAGAAATGTATTTTCTCACAGTTCTTGATGCCAGAAGTTTGAAGTCAAGGTGTGTACGAAGGGCATATTCTTTCTAAAGGCTCTAGGGAAGAAGCCTTCCTTGCCTCTTCCTAGCATCTGGTGGTCCCTAGCAGTCCTTCACATGTTTTGGCATGTAGCCACCTCATTCTGGTCTTTGCCTCTGTCATCCCATGGCTGTTTTCCCTCTGTCTCCCCTGTATCTCTAACTCCAAATATCTCTCTCCTTATAAGGACACCAGTGGTTGAAATTAGGGTCCACTATAATCCAGCGTGATCAAAGCTTAATTATATCTGCAAAGACTCTATTTGCAAAAAAGGGGGCACAATCACAAATATCAGAGGTTAGGTCTTCAACATATCTTTATAGGAGACACAGATCAACTCACAACAATGCCATTATTGAAACTTCTGTGTAATTTTGTAGCATTCTGTTTGTAGGATTCTATGAGATACTTCCACTCCCAGCCCAGAAATATATGCCAGTTACTAATTTCATCAAGATTATTCCCCTTGCTACGGATTGCCACCGTACTTAAAAGTCTACATTATTGCTCACCTGCCCCAAAACCTGGTTTCTTGATAGCCAGTCTTCTCTTTCTCATGATTTTCTCCATGTGACTTGTTAAACTTTTTCTTTCTCTCAGAAAGCACCCAGAGGCAGTTCAGATGTACCAGGGTAGACACACTAGTGATCAGTGATCAAGGGTGAGTCAGGTATCTGCTGACAGGTACTAATGGGAGCAGTCATAGAACTAAACCTGAAGCAATGGTGAAACAAAACAAGGTTTGCATCACTTCTAAAGAAGATACTTAGAATTGTTTTCTTCCTCTTGCTTCCACAACTACATTAGATATATTTAGCTGAATGCTATATTTTGAATCTAAGCAAAATCTCATAGCAACATCTTTTCTTTCAAAGTACCGTTAATATAATTTTGAGTACAGGAATAAGGAAAAAAGTTAGAACATTTCACTATGGATAATAAATTTAGATCAAACACTACCAGATAATAACTCGAGAACATTAACAACATTCTTTTATGTTATGCTACATTATTATGTTAAATTAATGTATATAATACATTATAGATACTAATGTAGTAGCTGTGGAAAGTAATGAAGCTCTTTGATTCTATCTGGCAAAACTACAAACTCTTAATTATAACAACAAAAGATGTGTTACAGTGTAAGTCTTGCCTAGAAGGATACAAGGATATGGATTTCGAGGTATTTTAAGGATTATGTTATAGTTCAGGGCTTCGTCACCTAAGGTCCAGAATTTGGATAAAAAATATATATCTTTATTTGTTCTAACTCTAAATGATATTTGGTATCTCCTTCAATTATGAGTCTAACCCACAAACCCCAGTGGTTTTGGCATCAATAGAAATCATAGATTAATTTTCAGTTACATCACAGGTATTGAATTTATTTCAAATATAATTTACACTTAGTACTTCTTCAAAATTATGTTAGCTACTTAGGCCTGCTGTGATACCTTATTTAATACATTAATAAAAATTTCTTTTAATATTTTGATAACTATTTCTATATAATTGTTTTTCCTTGTAATGTTTTTATTTTATGTGTTTTAAAACAATTCTGTTAAAAGGGGTTCCTCGGGCTTCATGGGACTGCCAAAGTGCCCCATGACACAAAATTGGATAAAAATTTCTATGCTAGTTTTAGTACCTTCTGTTTCATGAAGGCAAATTAAAAGACAGGTTCAAATGTCAACATTATATACTACAATTTTATTTCTTTTTCAGTCAAATAATTCATTAATCATCTAATTTTTTTATAGTACTATGCCTAACATTGGCTAAATGACTGAAGAAACAGGATTATAAAAATAGAAGTGTAGCATATATTCCTGTCCTCAATGACATTCAGCCTATTTAGTTACACAGCATATGAATTGCCTTTGTTTATATGATACCTTAAAATAATTCTTATACTGTGTTTTTATAATGCTTTTAAAAATGTATGCAGAATGCTGTCCTCCATAAGAATTCATTGAACACCATCAACAGGGTTGTTAAATTGGTAAAGCAAGATCCTGCCAGGTTTATAAATAAATGACTTTCCCTTAAGTAGTGAGAGATAAAGAAAAGAAACAGCTCTTCCAAATGGTAGTTCAGTGGGACTTTCATTTCACATCATTGTTTCCTTAGAAAAATCCTACATCAGAACATCTTCAGTCTTTCTCGTATAATCTGTACATTTCTTAAAAGTATATGATGGCTTGTTAAGGATAAAGTGTGGATTGCTTGTGTAAGACCTGGATGTCTCAGAAAGTGGAAAGAGAAAGAGAGGAGTGATGTTGAGTTTCGGAGAGTTGTTACTGTCTGTGATCTTTTATACAGTTGATGTGCAAAAGTTTTTTTTTTTTTTTTATTCCAACCTGTTCTTAAATGCAAATACACACAAAGACTATAGGAAGAGATGGAATCAAGCTGAAATTAAACTCAAAGTGGGTTCAGTATCAATGGGCTGGTTGTATGTAACCTTTCTGTCAAAGAACTGTGCTGGAGGTTTTTACTCAAAAAGTATTCCATAAAACAACAGCTTATTGGTGCATTACCTCGCAGCCTGTTATATACATGAGAATCTTGAGCCCCACCCCAAACTTCATGTATTAGAATCTGCATGTTAACAAAATTCTCAAGTGATTTGAATACACACTAAAGTTTGAGAATCACAGATGACTTTTAATTCAGCCATAATAACTGAGAGAAGACTGTACATTCTTACACCTTGTTCTTCCATAATTTGAGGAAGTTATTGCTGTTGTTTCTACCTTCATCAAGAGATATTTGGCTCGTATTAAGAAAAATGCATTTAATAACTACTTTGAGTGAAAAATCTCAGTAAGTCAGGCAGTTGTTCCTAAAGAGCCTTTAAACAGGTTTTCATCATAGAGAGCATGGTATATGAGAAAAACCCACCGCTGTTGATGCTGTACCAGACAAACTTCATGAATGTAAGTGGCAAATGTTTAAGGAGAACAAGAAAGCCCAAGTATTGCATTTAGGCAAATCATAAGTGCGTAATGTGCCAGAGGAAACAAATGTTTTTCCAGCACTGGCTCTGACACGTTCACACATGAATGTATTTCATTCAGAAAAAGTAAAGGTTCTAGAATGGCACAGTCTGGTTTTATGAGAAACAGATGTGTCATGGTTCACCCACTCCCTGACCACCTGTGGTTTGCCCGTGACTCAACTTTCTTGAATAAAGGGAGTTAACTCTTGGATCCTGAACAAACTGTAAATTACGTACTTATTTTCTTCCTCCTCATACTACTTTTCACCATTCATTGCCATGATAAAACCTTCCAATTCAGAGAAACCTCAATTCTCAACACCCCAAAACATTTTCATTTAAAGTTGAATCCTTGCTAAAGGTGAATCCTTGCTATGGTATTTAGATTGAGATTCTGTTAAAAGTTCAAATAGAATACCAAATCATCCAGCCAGTTAGAGTGATTTTTGTTTATATTTTGAAGTCCCCTGGTTATGAGTATCTTTACTGCCTATTTTGTTGATTGAGGATAGGAATTATTCCCATTTAGAAATATGCTTTTAAATGCCTTTGGTTAATCACTTAGTTTTCAGCTACCTCTGTTTTTGGAATAATGTGAACAAATTGAAAAAAAAAATCAATATTCCTGAAACTTTATTTCAGGTAATACCTACTATTAAATGTTACTGTGAACTACTTCCTCCAACTGCTCACAAGCAGCCAAAAGGAAGGATTTTATCTCTCCTGCCATGCTTTGCCTTCCACTCCACAGAAAAGGGATAGGGAAATAGTCCAATCACAGATAGGTGGATGGAAAAATACAAGGCACAAATAGCCCACACAGGGAATAATCATACCTTAAACAGTCACTGACAACATTTAAAAAAAAAATTGTATTTCCATTTATGTAATCAACTTAGGGTTGTTTTTGACGTACCACTCAGGCATTTGGTTTTTTCTTTTCATAGGATCTTTTTCATTTATTTGTTCAGTAGCATTATCTGATTAAAAGCAAACATTTAAATTAACATGGCCTGTCAAGGAAGTACTAACCATTCATGGGCTAAATTATAATTACAATGACAACAATGTCAAAAAGAAAAAGCAAAAACCTTTTTTAAAACCTGTAATTACTTTATTGTTTATAATTTTTAATTGGAATCACATAACGGAATTCAAATTTCATAAAACCGTGGTTTGTATAACTTGTTATCAAAATGCTATCCAAATAGCACATTGCAAAATGTAATTTTTTTATATATAAGTGGGGAAACTTCTGAGACAAAGAAGCAAATAATCCGGGCACAATGTGAATCATTGGCAAACCTTGGAAGGGAAATCCCAAGTGCATTTCCTAAAAGAGTATTTTGTATGCTGAAAGGTACTAACTCTATCCAGAGTGAAAGAATACCTACCAATGAACAATCTGTACAATCTGATAGGATTAAGTATTAATTATCTTGGGGTAAAAATTTACTAGACACCAATTTCAGTGTCAGTTTGAGATTTAGTTTTCAGAAAAGAAAATACCCTGTGTTAATAGGTTTGGAAATGTATAACTACTTAAAGTTTACTTGGCTAGGATAACCCTTAATAAATCATCAGTGTACTTTGGGATGTACTAATTTTGTAAACAATAAAACTAGATGTTGGTAGATTTTGGTTATAGACTGAGCTGCAGAAAATTAATGAGCTTTTAAAAAGAGTTGATTTTTCACATGACTACAGTATGATGCTTTTTAAGTTCACTTGATTAAAAAGGTCATTAATACTAACATTTCAAAATTGAAGTTATTCTATATGATAAAATATGGTTCTATTTGATACATTAAAATATCTGAATTTGAGTTAAAAATTGCTTTGAATTAAATAGACATAAAAATGTTGCATTCATGTGTCATGCATATTGATTTTGTGCATTATAACCAAAGCTACAATGGTACTAACAGAGTATAATTTGTTCAAAATAAATTTTTATACCAGATGATAGTAACCTTAAAAAGGATTTTTACATAGGTATACACGTGCCTTGTGGTTGGCTGTATCCATCACCCCATCATCTACATTAGCTATTTCTCCTAATGCTATCCCTCCCCTAACCCCTAACCCCAACAGGCCCTGGTATGTGATTTTCCCCTCCCTGTGTCCATGTGTTCTCATTGTTCAACTTCCCAGAACTTAAAGTACAATAAAAAAAAAATAAATAAATAAAAGGAAAAAGCCACTTTACCAAGGTTGGGGAAACGTATGTACCTATTGTGAATTAACTCTAAGCTCACTGAAAAAAACTAGAGAACACTTTAAAAAAAAAAAAAAAAAAAAAAAAGGATTTTTATTTTCAAGGCTTTCACTTCCATTCCTTTGACATACTTAGTGAGTTTCATAAATTTAAGTCGTTCAAAAAGATGCATCTTCTAAGTATGCCAGTTAACATATTACTTTGTGGCTCTGCTTATATCTAAAATAATAACATATTGTTTTAGATGTTTGCTCAGATACAGCTGGTACTGGGATGAAAAAAATGGCTAATACATGGTTCCTACCATTAAGAAGCCTACAATTTGTCTGAAGAGAAAAATCTATCCAAAACTAGGCTTAATACAAGAAGGGTTATCCAAAGTGCTTGTAGGGAGGGAGACACATAGTTGAGTAAGAAGTTTCATTTGAATTGGGTTTTAGGGGATAGGCAATGTTTTTGATTGAAATATTAAAAGGCAATTTCAGGAAAAGGTACAGTGTGAGCCAAGACATGGACTCAAGAAAGTACAGGATGAATTTAGTAATTAATCATCTGTGTGATTTGGACTCAAAATGGAAAGAAAAGTATTAGAAAATAAAAGATGAAAACATGAAGTCAAAGCCAGATTTGAGAAAGCTCAAATAATGTACTATCACATTAAGATGATTCTCTAGGTCATGAGGGACCAAGAAAAAAATGTGATTTTATTGTCATTAGATAAAATTCATGTTGATTATTAAAAAGGAGAAATGTAAATATACATATTTAGAACACAAAAATCATCAAATACTTTGAATGACTTGAAACTGTTATTTTCAAAGGCCAACAGCAGTCAAATATCATCACTTTCATGTAGCTCACCTTACTTAATAATTGATTCTGGAATCAGAAATGTGTATTTTATTGACTTGTTTTATGAAAAGACATCCTTAAAAGGCAGTATAATTAGGATTAAGATAGACATCACTGTTATTTAGTACAGAAAGCAATGGATCAGTTCTATAATTTTTGACTACCCACTGTGTTCTGAGCATACTGTAAGGTGCATTACCCACCTTTATTCATTCGTTATTACTCAAATCATTTTAAGAATGAATGATGGTCAGAATGGATTTTTCTGAATCATATGCAAGTAAATTATTTTTAAACATGGGAAAGTGATGCTCAAGATGTTTACATAAATTTCACCAAATAATTAGCTAGTAAATGGTGGTAATGGGATTCAAATATACATCTTTTGCTTTGTGTTTGGGGTTTGGATTTGGTTGTTGATATACTACCATACGTTGCTTCACGTTGGGGATAAGCTACTCCATAGCATGACCAGCAATCCCCCAGTGGAAAGTCAAACATTCGTTGAGCACCTGTCTTGAAGGAGACCCCAAATCAGGTGCTGGGTGTAGGGTGGCCAGTACAGAAGACATTGTCCTTTTTCTTATGGAGCTTATATTTGAGTTGGGAGACAGATACAAAACATTAGTAACAAGCTAATTTCTTCACTAAAATCATGCTATGTGCAAGGAGATAAAGTATAGATGAGTTGAGGTTGTATAAGAGGAGGAACTTGACCCCCAAAACAGGAAAAACGACCTCACGCATTCAAGCTAATACGTGAAAATAAGTAGAAGTTAATGAAAATGATAGAACCTTAGACAAAGAAAATAGCCTAGGTACAGATTTCTGCTTTCTTTAGTTAACAACTATATCTCAAGGTAAACAGGCTTTGAATAAAAAGCAGGGTCCTAAAGAAAATAATTTTACCCTGGCTCTGCCCCACCCATTGATATGGGCAGTCAGTCATCTTCAATTATTTTTGTGAGTTTCCAGGTTGCGTTCATATATGTTCACAACCACAATCCATTACTCAGTTTGGATCTTCACATTCTCCTGAATTGCCTAAATTCTAAAGTGTGCACAGTTTAGACTGACAAACCAGAACAGCCAGTCATGTAAAATATGGGACTAGACTAAGTTATTTTGAAGCTGTATTTCTGTCCTGATAATCTATCCTATTGTGCTTTGGATTTTCTATAGGTATTAATACTATAAAATTCGATATTTGGTTTTATTAGAAAGAGGGCATAATGGATATGTACAGTGACAAAGGACAGGAAGTGAAGAATGAATTGATCTAGGTTCTTCTAGGTAGACTCTAAAAGAATATTTTCAAGAGATAGGAAAAATTGTATATCCATTGTCAATGTTTTGATATTATTAATAAATTAATAATTAAAATTTAATGTAAGTTTTTACTTGCTAAGCAGGCCTGTGCAGCCATGTAACAAACACCATGATGAAGCTATAGAATACTTCCTTAACCCCCAAAATTCTGCCATTTCTCTTCCCTTGGTGCCATTTTCTGACAGTTACTGATCAGATTTCTGTTTCTGTAGTTTGGGCTTTTCTAGCATGTCACATAACAGGAATCATACAGTATATAGCTTTATATGATTGGGTTTTTTTCACTTGGCATAATGCTTTTAAGATGAATCCGTTTTGTTACATGTATCATTCCTTTATTTCTTATATTTTTGAGTTGGATTTCATTTTACAGGTATACCATAAAAGGATAATTTGTTTATTCTTTCATTAATTGTGGGACATTTGGTTTGGTGATTATGAATAAAACTGCTATAAACAGTCTTAGGTCTTTGTGTGGGGACTTTACTTGGATAAAAATATAGGAGAGGGAATCCTTGATTGTATAGTAAATGTATATTTAGCTTTATAAGAAAATACCAGATGTTTTCCAAAGTTGCTATACCATCTTACATTCTCTTCAGTAATGTGTAAGTTTCAGTTTAACATCTAAACCAACATTTGGTAGTGATTGTTTTTAAAATTTAACCATTCTCTTTGGCATCTAATAGTATCTTATAGTTTTGACCTAATTTGCATTTCTCTAATACTTAATGATGGTGAACATCTTTTCACATAATGTTGCCACTGGTATCTCAAATGATACACCTTTTAAAGTATTTTGACCATTTCTAAAAAAAAAATGGGTTGTTTCCTTTTCATTAGAGAATTGTAAGATTTCTTTATGAATTCAGGATGGAAGTTATTTTTGATGAGATACGTGTTTTACATATATTTTCTCTAGGTCTATGACTTGCCTTTTAATTTTGTTAGTATGTAGTACCTTTCAAACTTTTGAGATTTTCTACATAGACAATTATGTGGTCTGAAAAATAAAAGACAGTTTTATTTATTCCTTTCTAATATGTGTAATTTCGTTTTTGTACTTTATTACATTGGCTAGAACCTTCACTATGATGTTAAATAGGAATAATGAGGGCATTCTTTCCATATTCCTAGTCTATGTAAAAGCACTCATTCTTTCACCATTAAGTTTGATGTTAGTTATAGGTTAACTTTAGGTACCCTTTTTCAGGTTGAGGAGGTTCCTTTCTCTTCTAAATTTGCTGAGGGGTTTTTATCATTAATGGAACCTAAATTGTGTGAAATGCCATTTTTATATCTATTGAGATGTTGATTTTTATTTGTGTAGTAGTTATTGTTGTTAATACGCTGAATATTGACCCAAACTTAGATTTCTGGGATAAGCTCACTTGGTCATGATGTATTATCTTTTTTTCTATATCATTAGATTTGATTTACTAAAGTTTTGTTGTGGTTTGAGAGCGTATTTTATAACAGTGCTTCTTAGCTAGGGACAGTTTTGCTCCCCAAACGACATTGGGAAGTGTCTGAAACATATTTAGTTGCCACATTTGAAGGAAGGGAGTGGATTTGCTACTGGCATCTAGCAGATAGGGACCAAGAATGCTGCCAAATATCCTAAATTGCATAGGAAATCAAAGAATTTGATTGCCACAACAAAGAATTGTCTGATTCCAGTGTTGATAGTGCAAGTTTAAGACATGCTGCTTTACGGGATTTCAAAAATGTTAAATTTGTTCAGATTTATTATTTTATGACCCAGAATATGACTATCTTGGTGAATGTTCAATGTACACATGAAAACAATGTTTATTCTTTTAATATAGGGAAGAATGTTGTGTAAATGACAATTAGGTCAAGTTGGTTGATGGGGATGTTCAAATTTTCTATATCCTTACTGAATTTTAGATGTACTTATTCTATAGATTACCGGAAGAAAAGTGTTGAAATTTCCACCTATAATTGTGCATTTGTAACTTTTTTTTGTTCTATCAATTTTTTGCTTTTTGTGCGTTTTACTTTATTCATGTCTGTCAGTTTTTTGCTTCATGTAGTATGACGTTCTATTGTTAAATATATTCAGGTTTTTATAAATTCTTAAAGAACTGACCTCTTTATTATTATGTAATGTCTCTCTATTCCTAGTAGTATTTCTTGTTCTGAAGTCTACTTTCTTTGATAGTAATACAGTCACTCCAGCTTTCTTTTGATTAGTGTTTGTGTGGTATATTTTTTTAATCCTTTAATTTTTAACCTATGCCTTTATTTAAAGTGTGTTTGTTTATAACACATATAAAGTGTGTTTATATAGTTGGGACTTCCTTTAATTCAATTTGACAATTTCTTTCTGTTGATATTTTAAAGCATTTATGTTTAATGTGATTATCAATATGGTAAATAATAGTTCATACTTGTCGTTTAGAAATTTGTGAAAATTTTAGCTAATTGTTTCCTACTCAAATTTGTAGGGAGGCCCCCTATTTTTCCCATGCTTTGCCAAAGATAAAATACTTTTTACGTCCCTCTTGAGGGACATGTCACTCTTTGGAGTTCAGTTTACTTGATTGCCTTGCACCTCAGCTCTCTAATGGGCTCAAGGAAAGCAGTAATTTTGTACCTCTTCTGGTTTTTGTTCATTGTTAGCAGGAGCAACATTCTCTTGTGTCTCTCTACGTCATTTATCAAAGTGGAACTCCTCTTTTCAACATCTTAAACAAATTTTGGATTTGAAATTGCTCAAAGCATTTGGGAACTCTATTTTACATGTATTTTTAAATGAAGCTTATATAGCTCTCTGGTATTTTATATGATCATAATTGTTAATTACTCAGAAGGATACGTGTCACCTATTAGTAACTTTTGGGGGTTTTGTTTTCAGAGATTATTTGTCATAACCCCAAAGGATCTATTTCTACATAAGCATTGAAATCACCTTTCAAAAAGCAGCAATAGCAAAAGATGCTCAAAATTCCATGGCTAAAGGTTGGGAAATATTTGGGGGTGATGGTTTGTGGTAATATTAACCTTGTGATCAGCCTAAATTCCTATTTAGTACATTTTACTTGTTTTTATTCCTATAAATATTATATATAAGAATAATAGTCAAATTATAGAACATTTGTCACTGGAACATATTTCTCATTCCCCATTTATATATATGCAAATGAAATGCACATACTTGATCAAAGTAAATGCATTAAAAACAATCATCTTTAATTCCTTTAAATCTGTACTGCATACAAAAGACGTATTTTTAGGATTCTCTACAAATTATTAAGTATAATTAAATCAGAATTAAGGTGATCTACTACATGTTGAAAGCTGCCTTCCAAATGAATGAAATGCAATATAACGTGTCAAATATAAAAGGATATGTTGATGCCCATGAAATAACTTCACTTTTGCTTATCTAGGATAAAATATTGTGAAGAAATTTACCGTTATCTATGGATTAGGATTAATATAAAGAGAAACAGGATGGACTGTAATTGAGCATTCAAATTAAGTTTTTCATATAGTGTGCTCATATGTTAGATGTTTGAAAAATGTGAATCAGATCTAATCATAGCAGCAGTGAGTGATTATGCAGTTTGCCTGGTAAGGCAAGGCACCCTAGGAAAATGCTATTCATATAACATTGCCTACTCAGTGTGTATCTAAGGCATCTTCAAAGGAAAATGTATTCAGATGCTCCTTGATTCACGATGGGTTATGTCCAGATAAACCCATTGTAAATTGAAAATATCATTAGTTAAAAATGCATTTAAAACACTTAACTCCTCAAACACCATAGCTTAGCCTAGCCTACCTTAAAAGTGCTCAGATACTTAACATTAGCCTACAGTTGGGCAAAATTATCTAACAGAAAGCCAATTTTACAATAAAATGTTATATATCTCATGGAATTTATTGAATGCTGTATTGAAAGTGAAAAGCAGAATGGCTGCATGGGTACTCGAGGTACGCTTTCTACTGTGTGCTTATTCTTTTCATGCTGTCATAGGGTCAAAAAATCATAAGCTAACCCTGGGTAAGTCAGGTACCATCTGTATGTCCTTCATATACAGGTTTTTATTATTTTACTTTTCAGAATTTCTCACTGTGATGAAATTAATGTAATTAGGAAAATAATACTGGGTTTAAATTCATTTCTAAGAACAGAAGAAAATTAAAGATATTAATTATGGAGTTACAAAACATATCAATGAGCTCTTTTAGGAATTTGAGTTTAGTATTTAAGTTAGAGTGATGTGAGAAATGTTTATTTGTCAAGCATCGAGCAGATACTTCAGTGGCTGCAGTAGTATAGGTTCTGCTCCCAAGTGGCTTCTGGTCTAGTAAAGGGATATATACAAAGCCTCAGTCAAAGTGCTGCGGGGGGCATGGACAGGATTCAGAATGCCCAGAGGTCTCCCAGGCAGCCAGGGAAGGGCAACACTGAAGATGGAGATCACTGGATGAGTATGCAGAAGATTATAAGCAAAGATAAGAAAGAATCCCTTCTTCTCATCCACATGACACATATCACAAGGTGATATGGGCTCAAAATCATAGCTCTTCTTATTTACCTTAAGAACATTCACATGTAATTAACTTAAATCTTTCTAACCCTCCATTCTCCCTTCACTAATTACCTTTCTATTTTGCTGCTTATATGATGTGCCTTAAGACTATGCTATGTTAGAATTATCGTTTCTATTCTATTTACTTTCAGGCATTTAAGAAACTTTTATTAGATGATTTTAGTAATTAGTGTGAAAAAGCATAAATTTACCAATCTGTCTCAGTAGATAATCCAAGGGAGAGTTCATGCTAGAATTGGGGGACCAGAAGTAAATGTTCTCCTAACTAAGAGCTTAGGTCAAACCAGAATCCAAGAGAGTAGAGAGCTAAAGCCTGTGACGAGAGCCAGAATATGGCAAGAAGCCTTTGATACTCTCAGCTGCCAACTAGGAAACAGGTGAGAAGAGGGACACAAATGAGCAAACCGGTAGAAATGAGATTTACAGCAATTGTAATATATTTACTCAGTGCCTATAATCATCTTTGAATGCACTCACTTATTTAGATTGTGCATTCTGTGTTGCCTATTTGTTGATTCACATTTCCATGAGTTTACCATTGTAGAAACAAAAATAGTAAGTTATGTGTCTGTAAGAGGGAGGCATGTCTGGCTAGTCCCTGTCCAGAGTTCATACTGATCTGATTGACTTAAATATAAGATGAAAGGAATAAAGCTATGTTAGGAAGAAGTGGTTATTGACATCACCCATAATGGCCAGAAATTTCAGCATGAATATTTATGAGAGAGAGTCCATTGAAACTACACATTTAGTAAGGGGAAACAAGATCTTTGGCTTTTGAGAGCTTTCTATTGGACAAAACTTCTTAACGCCAAAAGCAAGTCAAAGGTGCCAGGTGATACTTTTTATTTCAGATGAAGCTGGCTATCTATCACAGAACCACCACTGTGCAGCAACTCGAGTTGCATTAAATCCAAAAGCTTTGGAGATAAATGACCTCGTTAAGATTCCTCTCTGGTAATGTGGAGAGATAAGATCTAAATTCAAAGATTCTGATCCATAAATTTTTGTAAGTCTGAGGTCAAAAGACATGAATCTTAGCAAACAAATTTCCTTTTCTCCAGGGCTTTCTGTCTTTCTACCCGTTCACTTGTAAGCAAAAACAACAAAATTATTATGGTAGAAGAAAGAATGGTCAGTGCAAGCTGATCTTGGCTGGGGTTAAAGGAGGACCATACAATAGCAGTCTGCCTCTTTCCGTTTTTATTTAGCTTCCCAATAGAACAATGATTATGCTGTGGAATATTTTCGAATAATTATTTCTGGCAGAGGCATCACTCAGGTTTTACCTGTATGTAAATGTAGGACTGTTTCCTCGTGGGTAGATTAACCACACTTCCCAATTTACCTAGCACTGTCCCCGGTTGTGCCCCTCCTTCTCAATATACCATGATTTGGATGCAAATATAAATGGTCCCCCGTTAATGAGCCACTCTTTTAGAGATAGCTCCCTCCCAGAAGGAAAGCTACCTACCTAAATACACCCTCAGATGGTATTAAATGTTACTGAAAAGTAAACTATAAATATGTTCTAGTCACATTAACATAAGTAAAAGAAGTACAAATATAAGTAAAGGGAGAGTGCTTCAAATACACATGCGTGCACACACACACACTGGCCTATTTTTCAAATTGAAGTATCTGTGAGACTAAAGTAGGGTAAGAAGAAAAGGGAAGAAAACAGAGAAGATGTGCAAATGAGACAACCATTACTAAAAGGGTGAAGGGACAAGGAGAAATGGAGCTAATGCTGAGCAGAATGTACTGAAACACACAGTATTTCTTCCCCAGGATGGCATGCTCTTCTGAGGAAATAATTTCATACGAAGAAGGGTAAGGGTCCCCTTTCCAGATGACAGGATTTCTCTTCAAAACGAGGGTATGCAATTACTGGACTTTGTCTATACTTGGTAACTTCTATAAATAAACCAAATCTGGTAATTCATGCTGTACCAAGAAAGGCTGTAGTTGAAACAGCAGCATTAGCATTTTAGATTTTGGTCTAACAGACAGTGTAGCAAGTTCTCCTGGGTAAAAGTTTTAAGAGCAGTTAGAGCTAATAAAAAGACAGGCTTGTCAGCACCCGAACAATGTGGAAAAGGAGAGCCAGCCAGTGGCTTGGCTTTTGATTTTGAGCTGCATCCAAGTTAAAGCTAATACAATTTGTTTTTCAGGAGTACGTGTGTGTGTGTGTGTGTGTGTGTGTGTGCGCGCGCACGTGCGTATGTGTGCGTGCACATGTGCACTCATTTGTGTGTAGCCTGTGCGTGGGGTGAGGGGGTTCATAAACATAGATATAGTTCAGTTTGGGAATAAAAGTGAAAGGCGTTTTTAGTTGCTTTCAAATCTTCTAAAAATAGCCACAAGTCTCTGCCAAAGCTAATATAGACAGGATTCCCATGGAAACCCTCTGGGGTAGAAGGGGTGGGTATTATTTTTTCACTGGTTATTGGTTAAAAGACTTCTACCCATTTTCTATAATGTAGGAGTGTGTTTACTGTCAAAACTGATGAGCTAAATCTTAAAGGCACCTGCTTATCTGGTCTATTTATCTAAAGGGTTGGGGGAAGTACAGCAGTATCTGTACTTAATAAAAAATTTTCACAAGGAATGCTTTAGTTAAGAAAAAAAGTGCCACCTTCTCTCACATTCTGTGCTTATGTTTTTTGTAACCAGTTTTTTAATTCCTACTTTGAGTCCATAGTCATAGCCAGATTTCATTATATTTTTACCCATGTATTTATCTGCGATAACAATCATCCTTTTTTACATTTTCTCATTTTGGGCTGGTGCCTTATTTGGATGTATGTGTCAATTCCAAGGAATCAACAGTTAAAGTATGTATGATCAGCCTAGATTTTGACATTGTGAAGTTAACCCTTAGGAATTTTCATTTTCTTCACTTTTAGATGGAAGATAAAATTTTCAAAAAAATATTAAGAGCTAAGAATGATCTATGTATTTCTTTTCTTTTGAATTATAACATCTTTGGGGAAAGTATTTTAAAATAATTAGTTGTTATCACTATCAGTTTGCAAATACAGAGATAAGAACTTACATATTTTTAAAGATTATAAAAGCAAGAATACGATAGAAGTATAAAAGTATTTTCCATGTATTTTAGTAAGTTCAGATTATGACTAATTAAATGATGAATTGATAGTTATTTTAAAAACTTTGATAGCTTTGTCATTTCATTTTATTTTTTCCTTTATTCTTCTTTCTAATAATAGGTTTTCTAAACCATATTATAAGTAATAATAACATATGTACATGATTCTTAATAACCTACTAAACACTTCCATATAAATCATATTTAATCATTTTAAATACAAACATAAAAGTTTATAAAGTCACAATTTGTATAATGATTCCACAATTATGAAATAATATAAATATTCTTCATGTCATTTCATTTTATTTCCTCATGTGGTTAATGTCATTTAACTTATAGTTCTAGAAGATGTTTTTGCGGTAACTACAATATGCACATTTTCTTGCTTAGTATTTTACATCTTTAAATAAAGGGAGGAAATGTAATACCCTAAAATATTACAGCTCACCAAATATATCCTGGAGTTATATTTGAGGATATTCTTCTTCCCAAATAGCAGTAGTAGTGGCTAGAAACAAACCTTTGGTAAGTAGAAGTCCCCTAGATTCCTAGATAGTATCTGGAAGCCTCTTGGGCCTGGTGCTGAAAGGATCTGGTTTTCTTCTCCTGTCGTAGTGGCTGAGAGGCCTGTATAGAAAAAGCGTGGGTCCCACACACACCAATCTTATCACTAGAGCTTAGCTAAGGGCATGTCGAGGAGGCATTTTTCTTCTTCTCAGCCGCACCTGCAAGAGCCATTCACTGTCCCAGAGGGAACTGCAGTAGAGGTGCCAGGTAAATCTGAAATACATGCTGCCATTCCATATAGGAAAAATTCAAAAAAATCACGTCAGACGTTTGGGGGAAGGAAAGGCTAGGGTATCACAACCAGGAAATAACATTTTTGGGTGAGCTTTACAAATTTTAAATTGTCGGTTTTAGTTTTGTGAGACTAAAGGGAGGTGAAAAGGCAGGAGGGAGGTCCCAGTGTAAAAAGTATGCGTCTTAGAATTACTGAGGCCTGGGTTTAAAACACAGCTTTGCCACCCAGCTAGCCAATGACTTTAGAAAACTTAAAAAAAAAAATACAATATGTTTTAAGTTTGGATCTTCCACACTTTTTGATTGACGACAGCACAGTTAATGATATGAGATGGCTTGTGTATTATTTTAATCAGGCATCAGCTTTCACAATGGTTAAACAATGCTTGGCACTGAAGGATTTTGAAAACATCAGGACGAAAAGGTGGTGTAGTATGGCCAAAAATGTGATACTGTTGTAATCAGCCAGAAAGCTGATTTAGCTTGGGCACTGTTTCCTAGGTACTAGAATAAACACAGCCTGTTGTCTAGATGAGAAGGAGATGACACTGTGTTGTGATTAAATGAGTAAGTAATACTTATATCCTGCTTGCTACTGTTTGAATAGCTAACATTTACTGCTGTGTCTCATGAATTACTTAAGCATATTATATTCATCCATTTTAGTTAAATTTTCCCTCTGTTTACTAAATTGGCCGATCATTGTCACTTATCTAATTTAAATATTTAGCCTCATCCTCCCAAGGTAGAATAGTAATTGGGCAGCACTGTGCCATTTTAGTAATGCTTGTAGTAAGCACACACATACACACTGACACCTACATAATTACACTGATAAGCCATTATCCAGAATCGGATCTCTTTTCATAAATAAAAATTTGTTCCATAAATGGTAAATTTTAGTTTACCTATAAACTGTGAATCAGGTAATGCATCACTTACTTAATACAAACATAAAAATTTACTTTCCTGTAAAGATATATCTTATTTATTTTTCTGAAAAAGTTCTAACACCCTGGGCCATGGGTATGTCATTTCCACAGCACACTGAATAGTATTAGCAAGCCTTATATTAATTATTTTTTAAACAGGTTTAATAGCCCGACAGGCAGGATGTTTTGGCCTTAAAGGGCTGAGTTATTATAAACACTATCTGTGTAGACATTTGAAAGAATCAGTGTGGGTGTTAAAATTACAGGTTCAAGAACCTATTTTTCGTCTTTCTCCCACACATATACTCATCTCCTGTCGTATTCTTTCCCAAAAGTTTGCAAATTTCCAGTGTTTCTCAATAAATCCTTCTTTTAAATACGTGTATAAAATGTCAATTACAAGTCATGCTTGGTGCCCTTTATTGTCTCAAGACTCTTAATATCTGAATGCTTAGAATGTAAATTCTTACAGTTCTAATACCTTAGCACTAGAAAACATTATGTTATCAGTACAAAAGTATTCATTTCAAGACCAAGGCTTCTATTATAATTTCTGTCCAAAAGAGGGCTCCAGCTAGTGCTTTCTCTAAATTCCATAATATTCTAGCTAAGGTTTGGCAAGTAAGGAGATGGAAAACCTAAAGAGGAAGAAGATACATGAAGGAACAAAGTTAATGTTTCATGTTTTCCAAATAGTCCCTTGAGGGGTAAACATGAGCTGTTGTAGGAGAAAAAAATCAGGATTTTGGGGGAGACAAAAACCTGGGCTGAATTCTGACTCCACCATTTTGTTGTCCTGTTTCCTTGAGAAAGTCATATAATCCCTTTTCACTTTTGACTCCATTTCAATATAGAACACTAAAGAAAACAACTTTTTTTCAGCAGATCCAGTGCTCTCTTTTGTAAAATGACTCAGTAACTCTAAGTTACCGTGCAAGTATAAGGTCTTGTGATCATTATTTTGATAATATCTACCAAGAATGAAGAAAGGGAATCTAAGTAAATCAAGCAAATCACCATGGCATGTGTATACCTATGTAACAATCCTCCACGATCTGCACATGTACCCCAGAACTTAAAGTATAATAATTTTTAAAAAGCTACATTTGCCAAGGTCATACTTAGAACACTGAGAAATGTTCAGATGTGACATCTAATAATAAAACATCCTGCTAGTTTAATTGTAAAATTAGGCTCAATTCTAAATTGTACTCATTTGGAACTAGAAAAACAAAAATAAAAACCAAGCAACAAACTGTATGAGACTTTATCAAAATATATTGCCCTAACCCACTAGGTAGAAATTGGTGATAAGGTGAAGGAATATAAATTATTTTGTGTGACAAATAAATATTAAACATGTACTATGTGCTGGCTGTTATGGGAGATGCTAGGAATACTGTTTTGACAAGGAAAGCACAATCCCTGATATCTTTTTTATTTTTTTTTCTATTTTTATTTTTTATGGGTAAGTAGTATGTGTATATATTTGTGGGGTACATGAGACGAATGTTTGATACAGCATGCAATGTGAAATAATTGCATCATGAATAATGGAACATCCATCCGCTCAAGCATTTATCCATGAAGTTGCAAATAATCCAGTTATACTCTTTGAAGAGTTATTTTAAAATGTACAGTTATTATTGACTATAGTCACCCTTTTGTGCTATCAAATAGTAGGTCTTATTTATTCTTTCTGTTTTTAGTACCCATTAACCATTCCTACTTCCCCCCGCCCCCAGTGCCCCACTACCTTGGCCAGCCTCTGTTAACCATCCTTCTCCCTATGTTCATGAATTCCATTATTTTGATTTTTAGATCCCAAACAAGTGGGTGAGAACATGCAATGTTTGTATTTCTGTGCCTGGCTTATTTCACTTGACATAATGATCTCCAGTTCCCTCCAAGTTGTTGCAAATGACTGGATCTCATTCATTTTTATGGCTGAATAATACTCTATTATGTATATCTACCACATTTTCTTCATTCATTTATCGGTTGATGGACACTTAGGTTGCTTCCAAATCTCAGCTGTTGTAAACAGTGCTGCAACAACATAGGAATGCAGATATCTCTTCAATATACTGATCTCATTTCTTGTAGGTATATACCCAGCAGTGGGATTGCTGGATCATATGGTAGCTCAGTTTTTAGTTTTTTTGAGAATCCTTTGAACTATTCTCCATAGTGGTTGTTCTAATTTGCATTCTCACCAACGGTGTACAAGGGTTCCCTTTTCTGCACATTCTCACCAGGAGGATCTCTTGAGTTTATATTCTGGTTGTGGGAGAAGGTTGCACAGGGTGGAAGGAGAATATAATCAATAATAAATAAGAATCTCAGATCAAGATAAGGGCTATGAAGAAAGCTAAAACAGAGCAGTGGGTCAAAATGACCAATGTCTACTTTACACTGACTGGTCAGGAAAGTCCCTGATAATATTTAAGCAGAAGTCTTATGATCAAAAACAAGCCAGCCCTTTAAAGACTGGAATAAGAATGTTCCATGAAGAGGGACCAGATAGCATCAAGAAAGATCCTAAGACCAGAGTGATCTAGAGGTTCTTGAGGATCAGTATGGCTGGAGTGTACAAATAAGGCAGAAATGTGGACTCTAGTACTGAGAAATAGGCAGGAGGCAGCTCATATCAACCTTCCTATATCACAGGTAAGGCATTTAGATTGTATTATAAGCATGATGAGTTACCACTGCGGCGTTTTAGGCAGGAGAATGACTTGATCTGATTTGCATGTGTATAAAACGTAATGCTCTATGGAGATTAGACTGTAGGAAGCAAGAGTGGAAACTGGAATACCTGCTAGGAGATTATTAGGGAAGAGACCTAGTGACTTCCTGCCCTCGTGTAACTTACATTCAGTAGAGGATATAGACAATCAAGGGGAATGAAGAGTGATGGGTCTACTTTTAGATAGGATAGTCAGGGAAGACTTCTGCTCATACCTAAATGAAGAGAGGGAGCAAGCATTGCAGTTGTCTGGGACAAAAGGGACTCAGGCAGAGAGATAGCAAGAAGACCCTAGGATTGGAATGTGCTTAAGGAGTTGGGATAGCAGCACTGTGGCCGGAGCACAGTTAGGTAGGAGACAAATGGCAAGAGGTGAGATCTGGAGGCCAGCTGAAAGCTAGATCATGCAAGGTTGGGTAGACCATAACAAGGTCTTTGAATTTTGTTCTAAATGCATTGAAAATCATCAAAAGGCTTTGGACAGGGAAGTGACTTGATCTGATCTATAGTTTAAAATCATCACCCTGGCTATTGTGTGAAGAAAAGATAATGGATGTGGAGGTACTAGAACGGAAGTAGAAGAACCTATTTAGAGACTATTGACTAAACCAGGCAAAAGATGATGGCAGATTGGCTTAGGTTGGTAGCAGTGGAGGTAGTAAGAAGTGGTCATTTTCCAGATACAATTTGAAGGTAGAGCCTGTAGGATTTGCTAATACATTGTATGTTGGCTATGAGAGTAAGGAGCCAAGAAAAGTCCAAGGCTTTGTGCTGAACAATTGAGCAAATGGTGGCACCGTTTTCTGGAGATGATAGGGAAAAAATATGGTGTATGGGGGCAATAAGGGAAAGTTGGGGATTAAATGTTTGCATTTGGGCATGTTAAGTTGGAGATGCCTTTTGTAAAGTTTGCTAGTTAGAAAGTTGTATGTATAAGGCTAGAGTTTAGAGTAGAAGATGAACTTAGAGATACATACACATGTCATCACAGCATAAAGGTAGTATTTAGGCTATGTAACTGAGTGAAATCACCTAGAAAATAAAGGTAGGTAGAAAAGAGGAGATGAAGAGAATGAGTTTAAAATGTGATTCGGAGACAGAAATGAGAGAACTTGCTGATTGATCAGACTGAGGAACAATCACAGATAAATTTGGTTTCAACAGCCGAGTGGATAGGTATAATTCGCTAAGTTGGAAGAGACTGGAGAAGGAGCAACAATAAGTTTGTAGGAAAGGAATGAAGAGTTGTCTTTTGCCATGTTAAATTCAACGGGCCTGTTAGAAATGCAAAGCAACTTGTTAATCCATAAATCAAGAGTGAAATCAGTTAATGGTGTTAGGGTAATTGGATAGCTATGTGAAAAAGAATGAAATTGAGCTCTTACCTCACATCGTATACAAAAATTAAATCAAAATGGAACAAAACCTAAATGTAAGAGCTGAAACTATAAAGCTCTTAGAAAACACAGGGTTAAATCATTATAATCTTGGTTTTGATAAATAATTATTAAATATGACACCAAAAGCCCAGCAATAGAATAAAAAATAGATAAATTTGATTTCATCAAAGTTAAAAAAAGCCTTTTTGCTTCAAAAGACACCATATAGAAAGTTAAGACAATCCACAGAATGGGAGAAAATATTTGCAAATTGCATACCTGATAAGAATGTAATAACCAGAATATATTAAAAAGTCCTACAACTCAATAGTATAAAGATATCTCATTTTACCAAATGAGTAAAGGATCTAAGTAGACATTTCTCCAAAAAAGATATGCAGATGGCAAGTAATACATAAAAAGATGTTTGAGACCATTAGCCATCAGTGAAATGCAAAACAGAAGCACAATGAGATACCACTTCACTCCAACTGGAATGGCTATAATAAAAAAAGGCAGATAATGACATGTGGAGGAGGATATGGAAATACTGGAACCCTCATACATGCTGGTAGGAATGTAAAATGGTACAGTAATTTTGGAAAACATTCAAACAGTCTGGCAGCTTCTCAAAGGCTCAAATTTAATGTTGCCATATGACCCAGCAATTCCACTCATAGATATATATCCAAGAGAAATGAAAACATATGTTCACACAAAAACTTGAACATTAATGTTCGTAGAAGAAGCATTATTTATAATAGCCTAAAAGTAGAAATGCCCCAAATGTTCATCAACTAATGAATGGATAAATAAAATGTGGTGTGAGAGTGGAGGATGTGTCAGAGATAGTTAAAAGGAATTGGGCAGTGACTGCTAAAAGGTACAGGATTTCTTTTAGAGGGAATGATCAGCTGAGTTGAAATCTGAAAAGAGGTTGAATACGGGAGACCAGAGGATTGACTCTTGAGTTTGGTAGTCTGGAAACAATAGTGAAGAACCTTCTTAGTGGAGTTGAGGAGGGAAGTCCAACTGCAATGGATGGAGGAGAGAAAAGGTGAGGAAAGGAAGGTAAATGGTGATAGCTTCTTCAAGAAATTTTACTTTGAAGGCAAACATGGGACAGAAGATGGGTTAAAGTTGACTTCTGTTGTGTGTTTCCTTTTCTTTGTTTTAGAGCAGCTTTGCTTTATGATGTGACTGTTGTAGGACAGAAAGAGAAATTGATGCTATAAATGGGAGATAGAGGATAATTACCGAAGTCTGTGAGAGAATGAGTTCACATGGAAAAGGGATGAACCTTAGATAGAGATGGGACCCTTCATTCAACATAATTGGAGGGAAGTATTGAGTGGAGGATTGAGTGGGTACAAATAAGTGGCCCCAGTTATCATATCATAATCTACTTCATGAGAATGAATGGACTTCTTTATAGTTGCCTTATTTTTAAAACCATTTGCTTCTCTGTGTGTGTGTGTGCGTGTGCATGTGTGTGTGCATGTCCACGCACACATTAATGTGTTAAATTTATTTTCATTATAAACCCAATTTTTGTTTCCCTTTACATTTATAAATATTTCACTGCCCACTTCAGTATTGGAGCTGTCTGTAAGTCTTTAGCCGACAATTCTTGTAATGGAGGGGAGAGGGAAGCATTTCATCATGTGGAAAACTAGTCTCTCTGCAAATACATTGAGTCTCACAGTCCTTGGCCTTAGCCCGGAAGTCACCAAATACCCTCCTTTCCTCAAATACTTTGCTTTTCCTATTTCCATGTATGCAATGATCAGAAAAGGGTAAGCCTCCAGAAGAGAACAGAGTTAAATAATTTTGAAGTAAAACAGAAATATCATGCCATGCCAATACATGAATGTAGAACAAACGCATATATATTGCTTTGCTCATCTTTTCAAAAGGAATTTTGAATTTTTGAAAGTAACAAGGGAATAAAAACAATGATATAATGTTTAATGCTATATGCATAATAAAAATACATACTTTAAAGGTAACAGCTGTGTTTTGGACTGTTTGATAGAATAAAGTATCAAAATAAGCATGGTCAAATACAAAATCATAGATATATCATAAGATAAGAGAGCTGTCTGTATTTTTCAATCCTTAGAATCATCTGGTGGAGTTTTTAAAATAAAATACCAATGTCTAAGCTCCACCCCAGATCAATTAAATCAGAATATCTGGATGGGTACCTGAATAGAGATTTTTTTTTAAGCTCTGTAGCTAATTCTGTGTGCAGCCATGGTTGAGAATCTTTGGGCTGATTATTGACAGTTTCTTGTAGAAACTCACAGAGTTGCATCATAAGCTTGTGTTCTGACATTCCAAACTGCCTGCTACAGACATATAGAAGGAAAAAAAAACCCACTAAAATGCAATTCTACACCTTCTGAAACTTCTTATTTCATAACGTTGTCTGAAAACAAAGCTTTGTATAAAGGACAAGAAGTTAGAATGTTGGGCTTTTCTCTTGGTTTGTTTCAAAAATGGAGAAATAGAATAAAAAGTTCAGCAGGCTTTAGAGATGCAAAGAACTCAACAGCTGTTAATTTGATTGAAGTGGGAAGTCAGCCAGACTAAGAACTATTTTTAGGCAGTGTGTTGACAGGTGTTTTACCTTCTCTCACACCCTCCTGGACAGGACTTGCCTAGAGTAGGTCTGAGTTTTTTAAACTTTCAATAAAAGCGACAGAAGCCTGTGAAAACAGAATCCACAGCACGTAAGCCCTCTCTATACCATCTCAAGCAACAGGTTAAGAAAGCTTAAATGGGAGATATGGTTTTAAAATGGACTTTAATGACTCATTTGACTGAAATTTCTTTTAGGGAGAAATGAATTCTAGAAAATGTTGACAGTTATATCAGGTGAAATTATTTTGTTGTCAATAACCCAAAAATGAAAGCAATGGGAAGAGGAAAGAGACAAAGGCTATGTAGGTCTAGCTCTTGAGATGATAGGCATGGTACCTCAGAAGGCATTGGGAGACATTTCACATATTCTGCTTTTGTGTTAAAGATGATAAAGCATTGGTAGATGATTGTGAGATATTTCAGTAATGGCTTGACAAGTAAATTTATTTCAGGGCTTTGACAGGAATAAAATATAATGAAACAAAATATTATAATCTTTGACAGATACAAAATACAATGACAGTAAATATTATAATCTGCAGAACATTCAGTTTTGTTTTTAAAAACAGAGTCTGTAAGATGACCTGAATCACACATTTATAAATCAAAAATATTTAGTATGAAATCAGTAATTCTTTCAAGGAGACGGGAACCATTATTCATATACCATTATTCATATACATGTACCAATTTTATTTTCCGTATGTTTAGAGTGCTGTATTGCTTGTGAACTTTAAATATTTCAATCCCTTGTCTGTTATTAAAACTAATTTAGTATTTCCATGCAAACAGCATAGAATAAGCTGAAAAGCTAAAACTGTGTCTTTAAGGATTCCATTGTGTATACAATTGTAAAGTGGTAATATTAGGCCCTAAAAGCTTTATCACAGTAAATACACCAGTACAGAAAAGATTCCTTCATTTATTTATACAACCACAAACTTTAACCACTCACTAATGTGTCCAACTCTATCGGCATTCAAATTTAGAGATAAATATGAAATTATCTCAGCCCTCAAGGGATCCTCTATCTAGAAGGGAGGAGGGGCAGGGAGTTATAACCAGAGAATGTCAGTAAATTTGGTGCACTGAAAGAGTTGTTGCACATCTAGTGAAGGAGCAGATAAAGGAGTGGGCAATCTTCTGGAGGGTGAGTGGGAATGAAAGTGTGAGAAACAGTTTTGCTGTGTGCATGCAGATTTAACTGCGGCCAGGCAGAGGGAAATGGGTGTAGGGCAGACAGTGATAAGGGTAGGTCTCAAAAAGTGAGTAGGCATTTAAGGCTGAAACAAGATGGAAGGGTATCCATTTATTCTAATTTATGAAAATAACAATAAATATATTATGACTTAAACAACTTTTTGAATAAAAGACTCAAAGATTGGGAGGATGTTCAGCCTGTTAGGCAACCAAAGT
The DNA here is from genome assembly GCF_009761245.1 of Sapajus apella. NCBI lineage: Eukaryota > Metazoa > Chordata > Mammalia > Primates > Cebidae > Sapajus > Sapajus apella. The sequence goes on along the minus strand of NW_022436946.1, from coordinate 75,533,780 downwards.
ATTTTTCAGCAATTTAAAAGCCAACAGTGTATAAGGATTCCCTTCTCTCCCCACCAACATTTGTTATTGTCTTTTTTATAATAGCCATCCCAGCAGTTGTGAAGTTATGGTTCACTGTGGTTTGGATTTTCATTTCCCTGCTGATTAGTGATGTTGAGCACCTTTTCATATTTCGGAGCTCTTGCCACACACACAGTAAAGGATAACTATGTGAGTCGATGGATATGTTAAAACATTTGAATATAGTAACCATTTTGCTGTGTGTGTGTGTGTGTGTGTGTGTGTGTATAAACATCATGTTCTATACCTTAAATATATGCAATAAAAATGGTTTCTGTTGATAATGTAATTTGTAAGTAGGAACTTTTTTCAGGCCTCGTTAAAACAGGATTTCTGTGATTTTGATAACAGATTTATGTAGTAGTTCTTGTGAGTTGAAAAGCTAGGGGACAGATATAGGGAACTAGAGGATGGGGTCTATGGATGGGGTATTTATGCTCAGGGAACAAGGACCTCACGAAGCTCTGGACATATGCAAAATGGATGATTTTGTTTATTTCTCTGGGGAGATAGTCTATGGTTTTCAGCAAATTCTAACATGATTCATAACTCTAAAAAAGTTGACTTTTTTGCCTTAAGAACTTACTTTACATATTTTATGATACAGATTTTTTACTATCTTTATTATTTCAAGTTTGTGAAAAATATTGCTCTATAAAATTTAGCCCTAAATTAGCAAATTCTCTATCTTGACTTACATTTTTTCTAATGTGCTTATATTTTAAGGATATTATATATCTTTTAAAATACACAGAGAGTACATTGATACAAAAGATTACATACAAAATTTCAGTGTAGACCTGTACTTGCAATCAACCATTGCAATAGCCTCTAATAGCCTATTTTATTACAAAGTGCAGCGAAGAAACTCTTAAAGCTAATTGTTGAAAAGAATAATAATGAACATGTTTTAGTAAGTGGATACCAGTTTATAATATTTATACATAACTCATTATAAATTGTCAAGTGCCTTTAAACACTAAGAAGAGAAATTTCTTTTTTATTCTGGTAAAATAAATGACTTCAGAGAAGTGAAAATAAAAACAGGGATTTTGACAACATTAACACATGTCAACCTTGTGGATTGGTCATCCTTCACCAGCCTCCATCTGGGGTTGTTAGAATTATCTAATGAGGTAATGTAGGGAAAGCACTATGCCAGTAACATGTTATCCAAAGCTAACTCAGAATTCAATAATTCCACAAGATGTATCGAAGGGCTGTGCAGCATTCCTACTTTGCTCAACCTCTCAATTGTTGCTTGTTGGATAAGAAAACAACATTACTTTTAAAACATATCACTGAATGTTCAGAAATGCACTGAAAGAACTGCAGTGTTCAGAAAAAATAACAGTACTGCACTTTCTCACATGCAAACATTGAGAAATGTTCAAGTACAGCTTTTTCCTAAGAACTCTGAAGCTACCAAAGAGCTTTTATTGAAAGGACAATGTCTGTACACCTACCACAGCCGAATTGCAGTAATTCTTTATAGATCTCTAACAGGGAATTTTAAAATTAAACTAAATTGCTAAGGACATCTTTTGTTTCAGTGTCACAGATAATCTGAATTTTAGCTTATCAGTGTTGTACTTTATAATACACAATATTGAATATATCAATAAACCAAGGGACCTAGAACTAGAAATACCATTTAATCCAGCAATCCTATTACTGAGTATATACCCAAAGGATTATAAATCATTCTATAAAGACATATGCACACATATATTTATTGCGTCACTATTCACAATAGCAAAGACTTGGAACCAACCCAAATGCCCATCAGTAATAGACTGGATAAAGTAAATGTGGTATATATACACCATGGTATACTATGCAGTCATAAAAAAGGATGAGTTCGTGTCCTTTGCAGGGACATGGATGAAGCTAGAAACCATCATTCTCAGCAAACTAACACAGGAACAGAAAACAAAGCACCACGTATTCTCACTCATAAATGGGAGTTGAACAATGAGAACACATGGACACGGGGAGGGGAACATCACACACTGGGACCTGTCATGGGGTTGGGGGCTGGGGAGGGATAGCATTGGGAGAAATACCTAATGTAGTCATGGGGTGATGGGTGCAGCAAACCACAATGGCACGTGTATATCTATGTAACAAACCTGCATGTACTGCACAAGTATCCCAGAACTAAAAGTATAATTAAAAAATGAAAGTAATATTGTATAGATGCTATTCACTGATCTAAATGTTTTTAAAGTTACATTTATATATAGTTTGAAGCATTCTTTTCACATCTGAAAAAATATATTTTTCAGAATGGAAACTTTTTTTGACTTCCCTGACAATTAAAATATTTGGCAAAATCAATATAAAACTTTCTAAAATGTGTATGGAAATGCAAAGGACAGCTAATGTCTTCAGATGGATTTACATTACAAAATATAAGATCTATCATAGAACTGTAACATTTAAGACAGTGCAGTGTTGGTGAGAGGTTAGACAGCAATAAATCAATGGAACAGAATAGAGGGCCCAGAAAAAGACCCATGCTTACAGGTCTTCTTATTTATGACAAAGATGACACTTTGGTGAAGTGGGAAAAGGATTTTTTTTCTCCCGGTAAGAACTGCAAGGTCAATTGGATAGCCTTATGGAAAAAAAAAAAAAAAAAAAAAAAGAATCTTGACTCTTTCATCACAACATACACGAAAATCAATTCTAGATGAATTGCAAATCTAGGTGTGAAGGTTAAGAACAAAATATTCTAAAATAGGAGTTGGCAATCTTTTCTTGCAGTGCCCAATAGTAAATATTTCAGGCTTTACAGATCCTACAGTCTCTGTTGCAATTACTCAACTCTCAGCCATGGTAGCACAAAATAAGTCATAAACAATATATAAGCAGATGAGCCTGTTTGAGCTCCAGTAAAACTTTATTTATAAAAACAGGTGACAGGCTGGATTTGGATTGCAGGCCATAGTTTCCAATCCCTTTTCTAGAACAACTTTCTGAAGCTCAAGTAAGAAAAGAATTCTTAAACTAAAACAAAGGTAGTAACCAAAAAATAAAATGTGCTATATTAGATTACATTAACATTTAAAAATGTGTTTATCCAAAGACACTGTTAAGATTATGAAAAGGCATTCCACACAGTGGAAGAAGGTATTTGAAATACATATATTCAACAAAGAATTGATAGCCAGTGTATAAAGACACACACACACACACACACACGTGCACGTGCACGTGCACATGCATGCACACACACACACGCCCTACAGATTAATAAGAAAACAAATATAATCCAATAGCAAAAAAGACCTAGAAATTTTGAAAGTTTTACAAAAGATAATATCAAATGGCTAATAAACATATGAAAAGGTTCTTGCCTTCATTAGTTATCAGTAAAATAAAAAATAAAATGTCCATGACATACTTGTATGTATCCACAGATGATAAAGATTGGCAATTCCAAATGTAGTCAAGGAGGCAGAACACATGGGATTTGTACCCTGCTGATGACTGTGTCAACAGGCACAACTCTTAGAAAACTGCATTGTCTACTTGAGGTGGTCATCAGTGTGTCCTGTGATCTAACAATTTCATCCTTTGGTAACAACACAAATATGTCCATATGTTCACAAAAAGACATATACCTGAATGTCCATAATGGCACTATCCATGTTGTCACAACCTGGAAGCTACCCAATACACAGCAACAGAAGAAAACATAAATACATATGTTATATTCACACTAGAAATAGCATATAGCAGTGAGAATGACCTACAACTATATACATGGAGAAACACTGTGATATATTCACATTATATGTATTCATACTACACAGCAGTAAGAATAATCTGTAGGCAACAACATGGATGAAAGTCACCTCAACTCCACCTCCCTCAAAAAATACTGAGTGAAAGAAGCCAGAAACAAATGAACACACGTTGTTCCTGTCCCTGCTTTATGTTTATTTTTTTCTCCTTTTACTTCTTAATGTAAATTTGGTGTAAATAACCCTCATTTCATAAGCCTATACAGATACAATGAGTGATTGAGTAAATTAATCAGGGAGGGAGAAGAGACACATTTGCCATGCGGAAGAACTCCAAATAATTTGTGTAGATAACCCCCATGGAGCTGGAAATACCTCTGCCTTTTAAGGGCAGGCTACACATAGTGACTTCCACAATATAGACAGGAGGGGGTAAAAGTAACTTAACAGTGGAGAAGGCTGACAAATGTTAGCTTAGCCAAGTGATTGAGGTCAGCATCATCACTCATATGTCATATTGACAATAAGTAGCCTTGACATGATGTGATGAGAATGGCACTTTATGGCTGTGGCCTTCCTCCCCAAACCCATAACCCCAGTCTCATCATGAGAACTTCAGGCGTGCCCACACTGAGAGACATTCCACAAAATAGCTCATCTGTACTCCTCAAAACCGTCAAGGTCATCCAAAACAAGGAAAGCCTGAGAACTTGTCAGAGTCAAGAATATTCTAGGAGACACGAAATCTAAAGGTAGTACAGTATCCTGGATGGGATCCTAGAACAGAAAAACACTATGAGGTAAAAACTAAGGAAATCTGAATAAAGTGTGGACTTTCATAATAATGTATCAATATTGGTTCATTAATTATGACACAGGTACCTTACTAATGTAATATGTTAACAATAGTGGAAACTTGGTACAAGATGTACTAGAACTTTCTGTACTATCTTTGCAAGTTGTCTGTAAATCTAAAATTATTCCAAAATTAAAAGTGTATTTAAAATAAGAAACAACTCCTATAATAGGCACTGTGTTACACCAAAACTTGGAAGCATGATCTCCATCAAGTTACTAACAATAAGAGAATATATAGGTAGAAAACAAGGAATAGTTTCATAACCCAATAGCCATTTATAATGTAGTAGTTATTCTTTGTTTTTCTCTATGAGCTTGAATTGATTTCTAGTCATTAAACTTTATGAATGTGAATTATTTCTGTTTACTCCAACACATTAAGGCAGGAGCTTTATGAACAATTACTTACTCAGAGATATTTTAAGTTAAACTCTTTATATATCAAACTTCATGCAGAAGAGATGAATGATGAAATAGGGAATTTTTTTGTTAGTAATTATGGACTATTAAAAATTAACTTTCACTCCATTACACTCTTTCAACAAATATAATAGAAGCATCATAGAATGTTGGAACTGAAAGGGACATTTAAGAGATTAGTTCAGCTCCTTAACTTCACATGAAATAACTGAGTGCCAGAGAATTTGAGACTTGCCCAGGGTCATAATAAATTTGTGGGAGAGCTGAAATTCACTTATTCAGTTGAAAGAGAATTTACAGAGTATTTATTATGTTCAAGTATTGTGATAGGTGCAAGAAATATAAAAATGAGTGAGAATTTATCCTTCAGGTGGAGGAGCCAGGGTGGGAAGAGGCAGAAAAATGAATAGATGAATACAGTACAATGTGGAAACAAGCCAGCAGACATGAGGACAGGGCACCATGAAATGAAGGAACAGGTCATTTGATACAGCTCAGGCATCATCTGAGCCTTTGGAAGATGGGCAGGATTTATACTGGTGAGGAGGCCAGGAACAGACATTGCAAGCAAAGTGGATCACATGAGCCAGAGGTAAAAGAGGGGAAGGAAAATAATGTGTTGTGAAGAGTTCCGTCCGGCTTCCAGGAACTGCACAATAGTGTAAGCAGGGAGCAGGGAAGGATGAAACTGAAAATGCTAGACCCTGGAGAGGATTTTGGACCATTTAATGAGCTGAGTCTTTATCCTATAAGAAATAGACAGTTATTGCAAGGTTTTGAATTTTAGTTTCGCCAATCAGATGGCTTAGTGGAAGTCAGATTTGAGAACAAGGCTTTATTGGGAACCCTATAGAAGAGGTTACTATTGCACTCAAAGGACAGATGGTAAACAGTTGGTTTAGGAAAGTGGTGGTAAATATGGAGCAGGGGAGGTGGAGTCAATAAATATTTAAGAAAAGTTACTTGTGATTAGTTGGATGGGGTGGGGTAAGTGGGGTGAGTGGGTGAAGGTGTTGGCGAAGGAGTCTGTAACTAGACTCCTAGTCTATACCACAGATCTTTGGAATTTCAAATCCCAAAAAGCACACATTAGCCCCAAGCTCCATTTACACATCTTTCCACCTCCACCCCAGGAAACAGCTCTAAATATCAGCCAGTGAGACAGTTTTTGATAAGCATTTAAACAACAACAACAACAAAACTCATATCTTCATGGTCTTATCCTAGGACAAAAGGTACCTTCTTGCACTACACACATATAATCAAGAGAAACCACAGAGGTGATTCTTTGAAGAGCCAAGAGAAGTTGCTCCCAAGGCTTTTGTCTTTACTCCTAGACTACCAGAGAGCCTGCCCAAAATTTCAGGTATACCCCATAGAGACTATCACCTTGAATCTCTGCCCTGACACACCCTCCATTAGGCTTTGACTGAGTGATTGTGCTCCCTGTAAAAGAGAATGTATGAAGAGGATCAAGAGAAAAGATAATGAGTTTACCTTTTAAAAAGCTAAACTTCAAATTCTTACAGAATATTCAGTTAAAGAAAATCAGTTGGCAGTAGGTTAATCAACTCTGAAACTCAAGAAGACATACAATTTGAAAGTCAAAGGTCATGGTAAGAAAAAACATGAAAGTGGATGCCGTTTTTCAAGGACAGCCTCTAGCATAAGTGGAAAGCGGAAAGAATGCGAGGCCAAAGATGAAGGTCACAGGGTCACCAGCACTTGAAGTACAGCTCTCCAGTAGAAAACTCAGTGAAGAAAGAATAAGTTTTAGAAATCTACTGCATAATATGATGACTACAGTAACATACAGGCCAGGCACGTTGGCCCAGGCCTCTAATCCCAGTACTTTGGGAAGCAGAGACAGGCAGATCACTTGAGCTCAGGAGTTTGAGACCAGCCTGGGTAACATGACAAAACCCCATCTCTACCCAAAAATACAAAAATTACCTGGGTGTGGTGGCACATATTTATGGTTCTAGCTACTTGGGAAGCTGAGGTAGGAGGGTCGCTTGACCCCCAGTGGAGGAGAGTGCAGTGAGCAGAGATCATGCCACTGCACTCCAGCTGGGCAACAGAGCAAGACTCTGGCACACACACACACACAAAGAAAAAGAAAAGAATATACTGTATACTTGAAAACTGCTAAAATAATAGATTTTAAATATTCTCACCACAAAAAGTAACTATGTGAGGTGCTTGATATGTTAATTATCTTGACTGTGGTAATCATTTCACAATGTGTATGTATATGAAAACATCATGTTGTACACTATAAATATATACAATTTATATTTGTCAATTCAACCTCAATAAAACTGGAGAAAAAAATTTAAAAGAATTCAACAGCACAGTCAGAAATGTGGCAGAGAAACTAGAAGAGAATTGTATCCCGGAGCATAGAAGTTCAAATAGTTTTCAGAACAAAGTGATCAATTGTATTGAATATAGAAGAAGTGCCACTAAAAATAGCTTTTGTCAGAATAGTTATTAAATTTGTTATTGAAGAGGACATGGGTAACTTCAGTGATTTCACTGCAGTGCTTGTCCTTAACTGCAGTGAGGTGGACTGATCAGTATGCAGGTGAAGAAGTTGAGGCTGCTTTTCCAGACTGTTCTTTGAAGGTATGGATGAACTTAGAAAGGCAAGAAAACATCTAGGAGCAGAGCCAAGGGAGACTCTTGATGTTGTCTGCTTGATTTGGAATGAGATGCATAGTATATTTGTAGGCTACAGGGAAGGATGCCCCCTAGAAAGTAGGTGTTGACCAGAGAGCGCATTATGAGGCAGAGTCTTGGAGGAAGCGGGGGAGGCTTAGGCCAGGGTCAAAGGCACACAGAATGTGGGTTGGCACTTAACAGTCAAAAGGTGTTAGAAATATTTCTTTTTCAGACCCAGAAAAGAAGGAAGCAAGCCATCATAAATGAATATGTAGACAAGTTTGTTAGAGAGTGTGTGTGTGTGTCTCAGAGGCAGTGGTGGGGCAGAAGGAAGTTGAAAGAGATCATGTTTGACTGTTATTTATTTACTCATTTATTTTTTTTCTAGGAAGAGGTAAGTTAATCTGAGAATAAGGTTAGGTAGAGTTCTAGGAGAGCAGTGGGTATTTGGATGAAGACTAAGGAGAGTAGGCAAGGGAATTACTGAGGAAAAAAAATAAGATTAAACTAAGGAGGAGGGTTTTTTTGTTTGTTTGTTTTTTAGTTTTGAGACGGGGTGTGATTCTGTTACCCAGGCTGGAGTGCAGTGGCACAAGAATGGCTCAGTGCAGCCTGGACCTCCAGGCTGAAGAGATACTCCCACCTCAGCCTCCCTAGCAGCTTGACTGCAGGCACGTACCACTATACCAAGCCAATATTTTTTTGGAGGGACGGGGCCTCCCTCTATTGCCCAGACTGGTCTGAAACTCTTAGGTTCAAGCTGTACTCCCATCTGGGCATCCCAAAGTGCTGGGATTACAGGCGTGAACCACCATGCTGAGCCAAGAGTGGGAGATTCTTAATTGGGAGCAGCAGCAATCTATAGGCTTGCATAATTTTTCAGTTGTACTCAACTACCTCTATTTAGTTAAAGGCACTTATTAAGTATTCTTTACTATGTTCTTGGCGTTATGCATTGCAAACATTACCACAAACCACAGTAGGTAGGTACATTTATTACCCTAATTTACGGATTAAGTAATTTCTCCAAGGTTGCACAGCTGGTAAAAAGGCAGAACACAGACCTAACCCACTTCAAACCATATGTTATTTTCCATATGTTATCCTTCCTCCCAAGGAGTTGGAGCTTTAAGAATTGATAAGAGATTTTGCCTAGCCCAAGGAAATTCCTAATGCACAAGAGAAGATATGCCAATAAATAGTCACAACCAAATGTGAGGGATTGATATGCTCAAAGAGCAGAGAAGAGGAGCCCAGCACTCTGACGAAAGCTTCAGGGAAGCCTCATGGAGCTGGCACCTGAGCACTGCCTAGGTCTGAGTTTATATTCACCAGGTGGACAAGGGCATCCCAGACTTGGGGACTGTATGTGTAAGGAAAAGGAGTTGTGAGAGGCATCCCAGTCTTGCTCAGTGTACCTTAGACATGGAGTGACTGTTGGGTGAGGAGTAGAAGACTTGAGGGGGAGATATGAGATCAGATAATAAGGGATATTGTATCAACTGAGAACTTCATCTGGTAATCAACTGGATAACATGTAAGGTTTTAAATAAGAATATTAGATTTGAGTTTTGCAAACATGATTGTGTTGGTAACAGGCAGCATGGATTATAGAATAGGGAGATCAATAATTATAATAATTACAAGCTGTTACTTACTTTGGATCAGGTACTATGTAAGTGATTTTAATGGATTCAGCTATTTAATCATAGAAAAGAACCAGCCTCAGGTTTCTAGCTCTGAGGCCAGTGGTCTTTCCACTGTTTTCTTATTTTTCATAGTTTTTTTGTTTATATCTGAACATAAATCTTCTGACACTAATAATCGTTCCAATAGTATCTATGCAGAATCTCAAATTCATGTCTATGCAGAATCTCAGAATGTAATCTCATTTGGAAATAGAATCATTGTGGATGTAATTAGTTGGTAATGTGAGGTAGCTGAGAAAGTGGGCCCTAAATCCCATGAATGGTGTCCTTGTGAGAGGACACGCAGAAAGGAATGTGAAGACCAAGACAGAGATTGGTATGAAGCAGCACAAGCCAGGGAATGCCAAGGATTGCCAGGATCCATCAGAAGCTAGGAAGGGACAAGGAAGAATTTGTCCCTAGAGTCTTCAGAGGGAGCATGGCTTTGCTGACACCTTGATTTTGGGCTTTTAGCTTCCACAATGTGAGAGAATAGATGTGTTGTCTTAAGCCACCAACTTCGTGGTAGTTATGGCAGCCCCAGGAAACTAATATACCTTTCTTGTTATATTTCCAGCTAGAGTTATATTCTCATATGTTTATAACTGCATGCGCTTTGAGGGAAAAATCACTCACAGTTGATGATCTCATGGGCCTGCCATCTTTGTCTTTATTGCATTTCACTGTCATTTTCCTGATAGATTAATCTCATTTGGATTCCCGGGGGCAAATCTTGTTTTTATCTTCATAGTGATATTGCTGCCCACACGCTTAAGTATGTTGGGTTACAAAAGCAGAATTGTCTTTTAACCCTTCCTGGACAGTAACATGAAGACCTGAAGACCTATTTTATAACCAAAACAACTTCTATGCTTGAAAAAAGGTATTACATAAAAGTGCTCAAGCCTGCTTTCAACTTGACCTAAGGGTTGACAAAGTCTGCTTTTATTCACAACTGGAAATATCAGGAGCTGTTTGCAAGGTAAATGATAAGCCAGTTAAGCAGTAGAACACAAAGAAAGTCTGTAAAATCTTACTTGAAACCCTTTGACAGCACAGGACTGTAAAATTTTAGAGCTAGCCAAATAGAATTGAGAGTTAAAATTATTTTAATTTTGACCAAAACAGTGATATTAACTCCAACCCTACATCTTTTGTCCTTTTTGCTGCCAACAATTTTCTTGTTGACATGTCACTTAACATTTGTTACCTACTTCACAAATGCTCCTGGGATTGGTTCTTCTTAACAATTCATTTTTCATAGAGAAAAGCTGGACATAAATGCATTTTAGGTTTTCTAGGGTTACCTATTCAGACTCATCAGTCACAGAGACAACTTTATGCATATGTGTGTACACACACACACACACACTGTCTCTCTCTCTCTCTCTCTCCCACAAGAGCTTGCAGGGACATCTTAATGATAAAGAGAAAGAGACATGATGACTTGGGCAGTTCTACTCAGAGCATCTTCTCCACACCCTATACCCTGGTCCCACACAGTACAGTTTATTCCACACTTGCCCATGAATGAGAGTATTGTAAGTTGCATGTGCATGAAGAAATAAATGATTATCCTGTTCTCCAGAAACACAAATGCAGTATCACAAAGCATGCACCATTTTCCTTTTAAAATTCCTTCCTGAAAAGTGTTTGTGGCTGTTGTTTTGATGAATTAATTATATTAGGACCCAAAATGCAGATCTTAAGGTTGGTGATGAGGAAGGTTGTAACATTCAAGTTTCAGTGGAAATGTTTCCTGCTCAGAAAGACCCCTTGTCCCTCTGTGTCTCCTAACCCCCATTTTATTTTATCGAAACACCAGGTTTTATCATAATACCGGGTTTTCTTATTTATTAACGTGTTCATTGACCTCTTGTCTGTCTAGACCCATAGACTCTTACCTGCCTTATCACTGCATTATCTACAGAGCCTAGAATTGTTCCTGTTGCTAATCAAATGTTATTTCAATGAATGAATCAATGACTGCAGCTACATAGCTCAGGAACTATAAGGAGTAAGGACTGAGAGAAAGAAGCAGTGGTGGAAGCTGTAGGTAACTGAAGAAAGGTTTTTTTTTTTGTTTTTTTTTTTAGCAGAGCAGTATAAGCAGGAACTCTGGTAGAAGACCTAGAACAAAAATCTTTGGTAATGTCAGGAAGGGGTTAGCTTCAAGTCTGCAAGAGACGAAGGAGGCATTCAGAGTGTGGTCACAAAACAACCATGGGTCGGGGAGGATGAAAGGACAGTTCCTAAAGCTGTGTCCTCCAGGCAGCTGTAGAGAAAGATGGTGGAGGGGGTTATGTAAGCTGAACATTCTCAAAGCTGACCTATAAAATACACAAAGTAAATTAGACTTTCAATAAAGGAAATTGCCCAATTCCTAAGCACCATTTTCAGAGTCTTCACAATATGAGTATTCATTCTGAAATCCTACATTTTTGTGTATGTACATACTCCATGGAAGATGGCCTTATAGTAGAAATGTGCAATGCAGTAACATGCTGGGAAAAAAATAGTGTAGACTGAAATGAAATAACTAAATCACAATATGAAAGACACATTCAGGCAAATAATTCAGATAAAGTTACCTGTCAGTGGGATGTGTCTTTGCCTGTTCTCTCTACCTGTGATTCCTCATGGCTTTATACAGGAAACAAGACAGGCTTATTTCACCCAAAATATCCTAGGTATTTTTTTATCCTCAGTATTGCCAGATAAAGAAATTATAGAAAGAAGGCAGAGCATATCATTGTGTTGAAAGAAAAGTAAGGAACTGCAGTTACATCAACATTACCCAATGTCACCTGGTTACATTAAAAAGTTCTGAATAAACAGCTTGAGGGGAAAAAGACATTTTCCTTTTCTGAGTTAATATGTCTCTGTGCTGTAGTCTGGGCATCTTTTCAATTTTCCTTTGTTGACTTTGCTGTTTTTGGATTGGAGGCTTCTTTTTCTTATCTGTGGGGAGGAATGCTTTTCTAACTAGAGCCTGATGATTTTGCTGAGATGACAAGGCTTGTGTGGGTTTACCACAGAACACAAAAGGCCGTGTAGCCCAAAAAGAACTGAAATACATTCTCTAATACCCAAGGGCTTACCAAATGGAGAGATAACATTGATATTCCAGCATGGGGAGCTGCCACACCACCTCTCCTGCCTATATACCTTTGGTGGTGATTTCACCCTTCCTCGAATCCTCAACCCTTCTGGCCAAGGGTCTGGGCATACATTCAACCAAGTGCTCTGATGGACACTCTTTCCTTTGGAGAGAGCATGATCAAGATGTGAAGAGGCTGCACGTGTTACTGACTGTGCTTCCAAACCACCACTGCTGTTCAAGGCATTGCATTTCTCCCAGATGTAACCTTCCCCAGATTCCAAACTTGATGAGTCAAGACCTGATAGAAAGAAGAGAAGGGAGAGAGCAGAGAGAACGAGACAAGTGAATGAAAGACATAAGAGAAGCACAGTCATTGGGAGACTTCTGGTGTGGAGAGAGATGACTTTTATAATAATAATAATATAAATAACAGTTACTCTATGAGGTAATGTTGTATACACTGCAGGTAATAGAAAATTGGACTAACAGTAGCTTAACGAGTTCAGGATTTGTTTTCCCCACGCAATATAAAATCTAAAGGAATTTAGGCCTCCACAATATCATCCAGGACCAGAGGTCTGTCTGCCCTACTCTCCTCAATGTGTCATCCTCATGTTCATCCTCTCATGGTCACAAGATTGTTGCTCCACCTCCAACCTGCATTCCAGTCAAGTGGCAAAGTGACCAAGAGGCTACTAGCAAGGCTTTTCCTTTTTATGGGAAAATATCTTCTTTCAGGAATTTCTGCCCATGTCCCCTTGGCCAGAACTGAGTCATGTTGTAACCCTTACATGCAGGAGAGACTCAGAGCTTGGGAATTCATTATTCTAGCCTCTGTGGTAGAGATTATCCCAGAAGAGAAAAAGTGATTTTACGGTAGATTCTGAATGAACCGTAATGAGTCAAGCCCAAATTATCACATAGTCAAAGGAAAATAATACATCTAAGCACCAAACTGCAAAAAGCTAAACAGCAGATAAAAAATGATCAAAGATTATGCAGCCAGAGAGCAACAACATCCGTCAATGAAGATAACACCAACCAGAGGTAACTGACCAATACTAAACTGTTTAAGACTTGCTTGGCTTTCATGTAATATCTCATAAAGTATTTCTTCTCATATCATTGAAGACAAATGGAAAAGAATATTTTAACATTAACATAGACAATTTTTTTCTCCTGAGATGTTAGAGGAACACGTGCCCACCTGAGTCTCCCTGGCACTGTGACTATGCTCCTTTGGTCTGGGGTGAAGTTTCTAGTAGGAAAGGTTGGAGACACTATAGAGCTGAGATTGTGACTGGAAAACGACAGGGTTAGGGAATCAGTAAAGGACAGGAGAAGGGCAGAATTTGTGTGTTTTTCTCATTTGTCCTTCCTCTCTGGCACCTGATTAATGTTTAGCCTTCAAGTTGAAGCTTAATCATCACCCTTGCTTGAAGTCTCTTCTACCTCATGACCCTTCTGGGTGCACACATCACAGAGTTACATCCATCCCCTCAATAAACAATTACTTAGAACCCACCATGTTCCAAATTCTGCCATAAACCCTGGGTTTGGGGTAGTTCAACCTCTGCTCTCTAAAGCAGCACTACCCAGGAGACATATAATGGGAGCCCCAAAGTTAATTTAAAGTTTTCTGTTATTTACACTTAAAAAGAAACAGGTAAAATTAATTTTAATAATATATTTGATTTAAACCAGTATATGCAAAATATTACTATTTTGACATGATTGTTATGACATATAAAAATTCTGAGTGAGATATGTCACACTTTTTTTTCATACTTCCTCCAAAATCCAGTGTACATTTTAACACAGCACACTTCAGTTTGAACCAACCACATTTCAGGTGGTCAGTAGCCACATGGATGAGTGCCTACTGTCAGACGATGTTGCTCTAGAGCTTACAGACTGTAAATAATGATTTATTATAAAACATGCTAACTATTCCTAATAAATGTCTAATTTATAGAGCTCACGTCATGTGGTAATGGGGAAGCAGTCTCATTTGAGGAAAGAACAGCGGCTTCTCTAGTCAGTTTTCCAAATGATGTCATTTGTCTCAGTGATTTCTCCATTGCCTAGAGTGTAGCTCTCAGCTGCATGGATTTAGATAAACTTGATTTATTCAAAGTCCTAACATTTGTTTACTTCAGAATGCTAGCTTCTTATGACAGAATTCTGAGAGACCAGTGTATTGGAAATGAGAATCCTGGTTCATTTGCAATGAAACCTGTCTGTGCATTCGTATTATCTCCACAGACCAAGGTTTTGCTGCCCTGACCTGTGAGACAAATCCAGCCTCTCACCTGTTTTTGTACAGCCACAAACTCATGGTGGTTTTTGCACTTTTACATTTAAAATGAAAGAAGTCAAAATAAAATTTTTTGATAGATGAAAATTGTATAAAATTCAAATGTCATTGTCTATAAATAAAGTTTTACTGGAACACAGCCATACTCATTCATTTAAGTATTATCTATAACTGCTTTTGTGCTATGATAGCAAAGTTGAGTCGTTACAACAGAGACCATATGGCCCACAAAGCCTAAAATATTTACTATCTCGCCCGTTACAGGAAAAGTTTGTTAAACCCATGTTGTGTATGCGAATCACTTGAGGAGCTTTAGAGATGTACAAATATTCAGCAATGCCCTCAAGTAATTCAGATTTAATTAGTCTCTGGTGAGGCCTAAGTATCAGTATTTAAAAAAAAAAAAATATTCGAATACTGTAGCCAATCTATGTAGGAAGCCAAATAACCAGAAGGTTGTGTGGAAATCATGGATGCAGAACAAAGAGAATCAAGAAAGTAACTTGAGTACCCTTCTTCCCAGTCCATGCCTGTCAGCATACAGGCCACTGAGTCAGCATGCCAAGGCACATTCTTCAGAGTCAGCACTAATCCCTGTTCCTGTTCACCTCTGTGACCTTGATGTTCCTTCATTTGCAAACTTAACCAGCTCCTCTGTTGATTGGCACATTCTTCCTGTGCATTCACCAGTTAATCCTGTCTTATCGGCCTGAGGGCCATTCTGTCTTTCTAACATGATTTTGTTTATGTCTGTTCTGAGTCACTATGTGCTGCCTTAATAGGTTTCTCAAGACCAATCTGATTTTTCTGTTTTGTTGTTTTCCAAAATGTTTCTTGGTTGCCTCAGTGCCTGTGCCTCAGATAACTTACATTCCAATCACTGCTTTTCTTGGGTATCTTTGCATCTCCAGCCTGATGTCCACTAGTCACTTAAGTGTTTGGTGGATGGGCTCATTGGTAGCTGAATAAGTGAATGGATGAATGAGTGGGGAAGAAAATACAGTAGAAATTTTGTAGACTATGTATTGTGAGTATAGTAAATTTAAAATCAGAACGTCCAGATTCCAAGCCTGACTCTGCCACTTTCCCTGGAAAGCCAATGGGAAGATTCCTTTGCCTTTAATAACAAGACTTTGGATATCTGTAAGATGGGAAGAGTAACACATACTTCACAGAATAGTATGGGGATGACTTACCAAGTACAGTAGCACCTACCACAATGCCTGACTCATAATAGCTTCTTAATAGAAAGTTTCCTTCTTCCTTCTGTTTAGCTAAGACATCCTTCTGCATTTAAAAGGGCCTGAATTGTTTATAGTTAAAAATAGTTTGTTGTCTTGCTTATTAAATAATACAGCAGATAGCAGTATTATTAAAGATAAGTTGGTAAAAATATTTTATTGTTGAACAAATTATAACAAAAAATAATTCAAGATTATATAATTCTGTGTTGACCTTATAGTTTGATGCCATGGCCCTAAAAGTAGAATTTTTATAATAACAGCATCGTATACCTATATAAAATTTTATTTTTTCTTCAAAGTGTTTTTAAATTTTAAGGTGAGATATTGCTTCATTTAAACCCATGTCTTATATTTTATATGCTTAGGAAAAATATGGACCATCGTAAAAAAATTGTCCTTTCTTATTTGTTGGTTCCTGAATAGCTGTAGGTATTGAAGGATTGAAAGTTTTCAACCTAGCTTCACATTAGAAATCCCAGAGGAGATACTTTTAACTGCTGAACACCAATGTCAAGCCCCACTCCAGACCATACTCTCTGATGGTGGAGCCTCAGCATTATCAGTTTTCAGTCTTCCAGATGATACCAATGTGTAGCCAAAGTTGGGAGCTACTAATCTAAACCTACCCTCTATGATGTGTGTGTGTGTGTGTGTGTGTGTGTGTGTGTGGTGTTTGTTTGAGACAGAGTCTTCCTTTGTTGCTTAGGCTGGAGTGCCATGACACAGTCTTGGCTTACTACAGCCTCTGCCTCTAGGTTCAAGGGATTCTTGTGCCTTAGCCTCCTGAATAGCTGGGATCACAGGTGTCCCCCATCACACCTGGCTAATCCACCCTCTATATTTAACATATGATGAGAAATGAAGTCCAGAGGCTAAGTGACTGGCCCAAAGCCCTTCAGCTTAACTAAAACTGAAACTCAGATTTTCTACCTCAGACCAGTGTTGCAGGCTAATCCTAAACCAAGAGTCTTGGGGCATACAGATTTCTTGATGCATACAGAAACGTTGCTGTAAGGAATATTTTTAAAGTTAATTTAAATATAACTTATTATATAGAGAAAGGAAATATAACTTATTATATAGAGTATAATGATAGAAGAATTAAGGTGTGTGCTAAATTTATTTTTAAGTTCAGTTAAGTATACTTCATGTATTAGATGTGGTGACCTATTTATCATTAGGTCTGTTTTGTGAGGTAGATATTATCATTCATATATTTCACATATTTTTGAGAAATCTGATACACAAAGATATCAATACACTTGCATTAGTTCGCAGCTGGTGAGTGGCTAAGTCAGGAAGGGAACTCAAAACATAGGACACTTAGTCCCATCTTTCTTTTCCCTTCCTAAAAGTAAAACCTTATATTTGTACAATATAAGTTTTGTTTTGTTTTCCTTTTGGAGGCTGAGTGGAAAGGACTTCTTGGATAGGAGTGGTGAACAGAATGCACTTAAATTTCACAAAGGACCATTTTATAATTAACTTGGATGGATCCCAGTGCAAGAGAACAGAAGAATAGTATTGAGAAGATGGGATCCTGCAGCGTCCAAATAGAATCAGAACTAGACTCAACTTGTTAAGATAAATGTTTGACAAAACTGGTATGTCTCAGCAGAATTCCTTACAATGCCATTTTAAATATTAACAATTTCTTAAAGCAATACTCATGATGCTTAAGAAGTTATACTAACAAGTTTTTCTTTTTTCTTCCTTGGCCTAGTTCTTTCGTGCTCTGTAGAATGACTATAATCACAAAATAAGCTCCCAAAGTAATATAAGTTCCTCAATATAAATGATAAGGTCAATAAAGCCCAGGGAAGCCACATCCAACATCACATGAACTAGAATACAATGAAGATGAATTTAGTAGCTAATTCAATTTGGCATCAAGTTGAGCTACAGATTAAATGTAGAAAAATAGCCAGGCACAGAAAGACAAACTCTGCATGTTCTCACTTATTTGTAGGGACTAAAAATTAAGACAATTATACTGATGGAGATAGAGAAAAGGATAGTTACCAGAAGCTGGAAGGGGTAGTGGGGCAGGAGGGTTCTTCACAGGGAAGTAGGAATGGTTAATGGGTACAAAAAATCATCAGAAAGAATAAATAAGACCTAGTGTTTCTTAGCAGAACAGGGTGATTATAGTAAAAAATAATTCAATTGTACATTTAAAAATAACTAAACGAATATGATCAGATTGTTTGTAACACAAAGGATAAATGCTTAAGGAGATGGATATTCCCTAAATAAATAAATATAGAAAAATAACTTATATAAATGTTTCCATTAGAGAAAAATAAAGTCATTTAGAATGTTAACAACGTGAAGAATAAGGCACACAGCATTAAACTTGAAGATAAAGAACAGAATTTTTAGGTCCAAAGAATTATATTCAGTGTTTGTTTATTCAACGAAGGGTTTTATTTGCTTGTTTCTTCTTTTGTTTGTTTTTAGTGTTCTCTATGCGTCAGGAATTGTCCTGGGTCTGGAGGTAAGAATGGAAAACATGGGGGGAAATCATCATAAACAGTCAAAAAGTCAATAAACAAGATCATTGCAGTTTTGTAAGTGCTCTGAAGACAATAAACAGGATGTGGTCTTAGAGGGTGGCTGATAGGGGATGAGAATGGCTTCTTCCATAGAGAAGCAGCGAGGGCCTCTCAGAAGAAGCAGCACTTGAGGTGAGATGTTAAGGCTGAGAGAGCCAGCCACAGGATAAGCTAAATGCCTGAGACAGCAGCTTTGCATATGAGAAGTATAAAAAATCAAAGTGTGCTGTGGTATATGTTCATGTACTCACACATGCATACCCACACATATGTGTGCCTGTGCACACACACATACACATGCTGAGTGATGACAATGTGAACATCAGCTAGACTAGTATCCAGAAATCAAGATAGGTAAACTCTCTTGACATCATATTTTGAAGTGTTCTAACTCCCTTCTCTCCTACCCAGTGCCCTCACCTCACCCCAAGCACACACATGTATATTGGAAACAATTAAAAATATTGACTTCCAGAAAGGTGCATTACATCTTTTTCTGTAGTTTAGGATGTCTCCTGCCTGTGCTTGGTTAGTGAATGGCTTTTGTAAATTCAACTATTTGGGAACCACTAGTTTTCAAAGGATCAATATGCAGCAAAAGAAAATGTCTAAGTCTGTTTTGTGCTGCTGTCACAGAATACTTGAGACTGGGTGGCTCATAAAGAACAGAAATTTATTGTCTCACAGTTGTGAAATCTGTGAAGCCCAAGATTGAAGGACCATGTGTAGTGAGGGCCTCCTTCTTGTGTCATAATATGTTGGAAGGCATCTCGTAGCAAGAGAGCGCACAGGAGGGAGGGAAGGGGCCAAACTCATCCTTAATAAGGACACTACTTCTCTGATACCAACTTTAATCCATGTGACGGCAGAGCCCCTATGACCTATTCAACTCCTAAGGGTGCTGCTCTCAACACTATTCCATTGGAGATTACGTTTCCAACACATGAACTTTGGGGGACACAGTCAAACCATAGCAGCAGGCCACTATATTTTTCATGGAAAGAAAACTAACATAATATACTGTCTGTATTGAGACTCCCACAAAGTAAACTTCTTTGGATGCCATGAGTATAAAATCTTGATTTGGGCTTCATTTCATACTCATGGTGACAAATCAAATTGCTAAATATATTTGTGAGTTTGTAATTGTGGAGAAAGTCATTGTCTTATAATATATTCCAAAAATCTTTAAATATTTGTTTTCTTCTTTTTTCAGTGTCTTATAATCTTTTTCTTTTACCATGCCCATTTATTTCTTTAAATCACCATTGTTTTTTGTGCTTTGGTAGGATCTTGTATACCATTCTTCTGCCCTTTGAACTGCAATAAAGCCAATAGTAGAGACATCCTCTTGTGTCAGTATTTTAGAATCAGTATTTTCATAGGTATCTTACAGGTAAATCAGCTCTTGGATGAAGTGGAGCTTTAAAGCTGGTTCTTAACCTGACTGTATTCTGGTAATCACAAAGTCATAAAACAGAGCATTTCAGTGATAATGGGTCATGTTTTTTCAGTCTTAATTTAGAATTTTTTTTTTCAACTGACTTTGGGTTGCTATTACAATTCAAACTGCCTCTGGTGTTTTATATCCCTTAAAACTTGTTGGTACTGTATAATAACTGGGAGAGTATAGCTGCAGGGTTCCAATTACTTTGGCAAAGAACCTTATTACATTGTCTCCAGCTAAGCCTGTAATTAATGTCTCTATTTCAAGGCTATTTCGGCAAATTCAAAACCCAGAATCTGTCCATACATATTTAGGGATGCATGGGAACACTTGTGATGTCTTCATAGCAGCAGTTATACCAGAGGAATTTTTGGAAGAATATGAAATACTTTATCATGGGTTGCAAATATTTTGTTATAATGAAAGATGCGGTTTGAAATTAAACATGTCATTCTAAAGAGTCTCTGTAGAACTAGAATATAATAGAATCACCCGCCTCCTGGGAGAGTTTTTTATGGGTGAGACATTTTCAGATTGTTACAACATCTGAGCAGACATTATATGGCAAGAAAGCACATAGGAGATAAATATCTGTACACAGTGTCTGGGGCATTTGCACTTTGAGTATCCTGCTGCACAGTTACATAGGTAAAGGCTGTTTATAATCATTTGAACTTAAGCTTACCTCCATTTTGCGGATAAATGCAAAGTATTTTTGCACAATCTTAATACTCCCTGAATTTTGCAGGAATACAGCTACCATATAAATGAAGAGGATATCGTACTTAGTTTTGTTCAGAACTTTACCAAGAATTGGTCACCATTTCAAAAGAAAAAAAAAATTACACCATTGATGGCAGCACAGCTTGTGGTATTTGAGTTGCCAATAAAACATGCCTGTATTATTATATATTTCCAGCAGTTGCAGTTGTGATGATTCTGCATTTAGACACCATTGTCCAACAATTTAATTATGTCTTTTAATAAAGCATATCATGCCCAAACATTAGCTATTGAAATACATTTTTGTTATGAATTATTTCTCTTATTTTTCCCCTTAATTATGGGAGAGTTGGCATTATGTGTTTAGGCAAATTATTTTATTTATTAATTTTTTTCAGATGATTATTAGAAGGGCATTTAATTATATCTCAAAGGAGAGTTAGGTGAGATAAGGTGAAGAACAATTCTGAAATAGATCACTCCTCCAAGAAAAAGGGGGATGTGGTGCATGTGCACACATGGGCCCTTCAGCACAAAGAAAGAAGCTGGAAAGGGAGATCGGAGAATTGGCCTTGATTTCAGCTCCTATTGGGTGTCAGGCCCTGTGCCCAGCCCTTCAAATGCATGATCTCATTTTTGGTGCACAATGCTGAGAAATGCCATGTGTGCTCTGAATCCCGTAGCCCCGGAGTGCCACATTGGGAGCTAGCTGACTGACATTTGGAGATCAGAGGATGAGAGGAAATAAGTAGATGAATATTCTTGACATTGCTGGAGTGTTCGAATTATTTAAAAGTTCTATTAAATAAGTGACAGTCTCAGAGTCTGATTTATGGTAGTTAATGAAATTTTCACAAAGAAGTATTATCATAAAATTAGAAAAAAATCATAGTAGCTGCGCAGACAAATTCATATGCATATGAATGTCAGTGCACGTTGGTGCGTTCGTGCTTCCTATTTATAGCTTTCGGGACACATCCGAAAGTGATAAATGAACATTGAAATGCTACACATATGTTTATATCCACTTTTAGCTATGGGTTTGTTTCAAAATGTGGTATCTCCACTGAGCCAAAATCCAGGCATTTAGAAAGTACGAAAAATTTAAAACTTTAAAGTGAATCAAACAGGAGAAAAAAACAAAAAAACAAAACTAAACTAAAACGGAGAGATATGGTAATCATAAACCTGGCACCAAGTTATTTTTCAAAAGTACTATATGAGAAACTAAATATGTCAGAATTGGTTACCAATACTTCTTTGTTGGCTGATTGTCATTTCTAAAGACTGATAAAAGAGGATCTTTCTGATACATAGACATTGCCAAGGCATTTTTAAGCCTTGAGGGTAATTTTATTGTTTATAACATTTCAGGGGGGTAAATGTAAACACTATAAATTCAGATAAGGGACAGATTGCTTTCTTTTAAAAATGCCTGGGCAAAGCTAAAGGTTAGCACTTAATGAGGGGCGTGTCTGTGTTCATCCCTTTTTTTATTGACCTGAATATTGCTCTAAGAAGGAATAAAACAAGGCAAAGAGACCAAGTTCAGGGGAGAGTGTACCTGTGCTGAAAAGATGGCATTTTGCAACCACTGCAAGAAAATTAAAATGACTAGAATTTTCAAAACCTTTTTCTTCAGTTTCATTTGGTTGCAAGTTGCAAAGACCCAAATAAAACTGATTTAAGCAAAAAATAAAATGTTAGATAACCTGACTAAAAAGTCCAAGGATGTTACTTCCTTCACCATAGCTAGATACAAGGAATTGAATTTTGTTATGTTGATGTCTCTCTCTTGCCATCTCCTGAATTTGCTCTGCCTCAACTAAATTGACTTCTGTCTAGGTAGATGCTTCCAACATATTGGTGGACAGAAGCATACTATCTAAATTATTCTAATCCGAGCAAAATGAAACTTTATTTTTTCAAAAATTAAAAAAGTTGGGGGGGAGTGTGTGTGTTATTGAACCTATTTGGGTCACATGCCCATGAAACAAATACTGTGGGCTGGGGGATGAATTACACTGATTGCTAGGCCAAGGTTACGTGTCTCTAAGATAGGGGCAGGGAGGTGTCAGCCCCACCAGAACCTGAACCAAATGCGCCGATACCAGAGGAGATGAGATTCTGTACACTCCAGTTGCTAGTAGTCCAACCCAAGAGGGCCACTAGCAGTCAGATATTGCAAAAATTTGTATTGCATTTTGTACATATCCCTCTTGAGATGCAGGAATGCATAGTTAGGGAATAACCAAATTTCAAAACTGAAAAAGGTCTTGTAAGTTATGTAGTTGAACACCATCAACTTTTTTTATTGTACTTCAGGTTCCGGGGTACATGTGCAGACCATGCAGCATTGTTGCATAGGTACATACGTGGCAATGTGGTTTGCTGCCTCCGTTTCTCTGTCACCGATATCTGGCATTTCTTCCCATGTTATCCCTCCCCAATCTCCCCATCCCTCACTGTCCTTCCCTTAGCCACCCCCACTAGCAGACCCCAGTGTGTTGTGCTCCCCTCCTTGTGTCATGTGTTCTCAGTGTTTGATTTTCGGTTACATGAACATGTGTTCATGTATGTTCATGTATGCTCTGCAAGGAGCACTGTCTTTATAATAGAACAATGTATAATCCTTTTGGGTATATACCCAGTAATGGGATTGCTGGGTCAAATGGAATTTCTATTTCTATGTCCTTGAGGAATTGCCACACTGCCTTCCACAATGATTGAACTAATTTACACTCCCACCAACAGTGTAAAAGTGTACCTATTTCTCCACATCTTCTCCAGCATCTATTGTTTCCAGATTTTTTAATCATCACCTTTCTAACTGGCGTGAGATGGTATCTCAATGTGGATTTGCATTTCTCTAATGACCAGTGATGATGAGCAGTTTTTCATATGTTTTTTGGCCTCATATATGTCTTCTTTTCAAAAGTGTCTGTCCATATCCTTCACCCACTTTTGAATGGGTTTGTTTTTTTCTTGTAAATCTGTTTTAGTTCTTTGTCGATTCTGGATATTAGCCCTTTGTCAGATGGGTAGATTGCAAAAATTTTTTCCCATTCTGTTGGTTGCCAGTTCACTCTAATGATTGTTTCTTTTGCTGTGCAGAAGCTCTGGAGTTTAATTAGATCCCATTTGTCTATTTTGGCTTTTGTTGCCAATGCTTTTGATGTTTTAGTCATGAAGTCCTTGCCTATACCTATGTCCTGGAAGGTTTTGCCTAGGTTTTCTTCTAGGGTTTTTATGGTATTAGGTCTTATGTTTAAGTCTTTAACCCATCTGGAGTTAATTTTAGTGTAAGGTGTCAGGAAGGGGTCCAGTTTCTGCTTTCTGCACATGGCTAGCCAGTTTTCCCAACACCATTTATTAAACAGAGAATCCTTTCCCCATTGTTTGTTTTTATGAGGTTTGTCAAAGATCAGATGGTTGTAGCTGTGTGGCATTGCCTCCAAGGCCTCTGTCTTGTTCCATTGGTCTATATCTCTGTTTTGGTACCAGTACCATGCTGTTTTGTTTACTGTAGCCTTGTAGTATAGTTTGAAGCCCTGTAGTGTGATGCCTCCAGCTTTGTTCTTTTTGCTTAGGATTGTCTTGGCTCTGCAAGCTCTCTTTTGGTTCCATATGAAGTTTAAAGTGTTTTTTTCCAGCTCTGTGAAGAGGGTCATTGGTAGTTTGATGGGGATAATGTTGAATCTATAAATTACTTTGGGCAGTATGGCCATTTTCACAATATTGATTCTCCCTAACAAGGAGCATAGAATGTTTTTCCATCTGTTTCTGTCCTCTCTGATTTCTTTGAGCAGTGGTTTGTAGTTCTCCTTGAAGAGGTCCTTTACATCCTTTGTTAGTTGTATTCCTAGGTATTTTATTCTCTTTGTAGCAATTGTGAATGGGAGTTCGCTCTTGATTTGGTTCTTGCTTAGTCTGTTATTGGTAACACCATCAATTTAAATATTTTTTGAGAATTCGCTCATCTTTAAGTTGAGTCTTGCTAATTGCAAAAACCGGTTATTGTATAGCAGTGTAAAATAATAGATAGGAGTAATATAACATATGAATCAGAATTATATTAAAAGCATTTGTTGTATATCCCAAAGATGTTTTAGGAATCACTCCTTGATGTGACCTACAGAGATTATTATCAAAAGTTTACATAAATTTTTTAATCTGATTTTCCCCATCCCAGCTATGTTATCACTTCCAAAGTTTCTGCTATTATAATAACTTGTTACTCAGTCTAAAATGTTCATTGAAAAATAATTCTGACTTCTCTTTGTATGTATTTTTTAGTTCCTCTGCTATTTCTCCTAATTGTTTTATACAAGGACAATTGATAAGCTCTGTTTACTAGCACAAAACAATCATTTCACAAATACACACCTTTCAGAAAATGTATACCTTTAAAAGAAATCTAAAATCAACCTCAAATGTACAATCAGACACTAAAATCCAAATTCTAATAGCTCACAGCAAACAGAGAAGTATTTACAATAGAGATGTATTTGTGCTTCTAATAACCAATGAGAATATGAATATTCATATTTGCCTATTATAGGCAAGTTATTAAATATAATTTCTGGAAGTAGTTACAAAATATTAAATATATTTTAAATAATTCCTGATTGCTTTGTACAAAGGAAGAGAAATTTGACCCAAACTAATAATCTCTCATTATTTGAGATTTTGTCATTGTAAGTTTGAGTTCACATTTCAAAATTATGTGACTGCCTGTAACCCCACTCCCCAGCCCAGACAATGATGTGAAGCAGGTGTTGTGTTTCAAAAATAGCCAGGACCACAGAGAGTGAAAGGAACTCTTTTGTGCCTGCAACTGGTTACCTCAATTCATTAGAGCTGATAATGAGGCCTAGGTCAGGGATCTGACCTCTGGGAATGTCCTAAGCTCCCTGGATATGAGGCCACAGACCATAGCACTATTTCTGTCCTTAAGGGGAATACGACTCAAAGGATATGGGCAGAGTAATGCTAAACACCCTCCAACGTTATAAGGCCATCTACATAGCATACTGTCCAGGGCTAGTGGCCAGACTCTTCATTCCAGAATCATTCACATCATAAATGAGAACTATAAAATGATGGAGATCTTTGCTGACCCATGAAAGCTGACTTAAGGTTTCAACATAATTAGATATCTTTGTGATATTAAAACAGTATTAAATTTTGCAAGAAATACTGATTTAAAAAATTTCAAAGGTCAAAATTGAATACAAACAGATGCTGTAATAGGATTAAAGGGCAAGAACATCTAATGGCAAATCTGTTCATTGAATATAATGAGATTATTCTCAGGCAGATGAGTTCCTAGCTTAAACAAGAAAATGAGCTATGCAGACCAGAGATCTACTATTGCAACTTCAGTGAACTCACTGCCTTTATGTTTTGTCAATATACATTAATTCTGATTTCTTTTAGAAAAACAGAATTACTGTGACAATTCTCAGCAAAGCTGCATGAATGTAAATAAATTTTTATTTAATCCTAAATTTATCTAACCTAGCTAATTTATTCACTATTCCAGTTAGAATAGCATATCAAATAAAAGCTTATAATGCCCATCAACTCTACAGTTTTTTGATTTAGCAAAATATTAAGTATAAGCCAGATGTGATGGCTCATGCCTATGATTCCAGCACTTTGGGAGGCCGAGGTAGGCAAATTGCTTGAGCCCATATATTCAAGACCAGCCTGGGTAACATGGCAAAACCCCATCTCTACAAAAAATATCGAAAAAATTAGCTGGGAATGTTGGAACATAGCTGTCATCCCAGGTACTCAGGGGGCTGAGGTGGGAGAACCACCAGAAGGTCAAGGTTGCAGTGAGCTGTGATCACTCCACTGCACCCCAGTCTGGGCAACAGAATGAGACCCTGCCTCAGAAAAAAAAAAAAAAAAAAAAGTGTTCAATATAAATACTGTTTGTTATAGTTACATTGACAAGCACACCTAACATGCTATCAGAGCTCAGCCATTAAGTTGATGCTATATTTAATAGGTTATTATAGTGATACTGTTTATCCAATTGAGGTTTTAACTATGTAAGTAGGATACATTACAAATTAAGAAACTTTATTAGATTTTTATAGATTAGTGGCTTAATGTATGAGTTATAACATAGATATATGGTGTGAATAAACAACAAAATAAGGATCAGATTTTGGCTAGTATTTCAAGCAGGAAAAAAATCAACATATAAAATCATTAGGATATTATTCATAATTAGGCAAACTCATTAATTCTTTGTTAGAGTTATACCTTCTATGTTCATTATTAGTTATCAATTAATTCTTAAGTTCCTCAAATATGAATGTTACCATGTGTAAGATGCTAAAGTAGTAACTGAGAGAAAACAAATAAATATGAAAATTGTTGACCTTTTTAAGGAATTTATAGCTTAGATTGTATGCAAGAAAACAAATACTAGGCCGGGCGCGGTGGCTCAAGCCTGTAATCCCAGCACTTTGGGAGGCCGAGGCGGGTGGATCACGAGGTCAAGAGATTGAGACCATCCTGGTCAACATGGTGAAACCCTGTCTCTACTAAAAATATAAAAAAACATTAGCTGGGCATGGTGGCGCGTGCCTGTAATCCCAGCTACTCAGGAGGCTGAGGCAGGAGAATTGCCTGAACCCAGGAGGTGGAGGTTGCGGTGAGCCAAGATCGCGCCATTGCACTCCAGCCTGGGTAACAAGAGCGAAACTCCGTCTCAAAAAAAAAAAAAAAAAGAAGAAAACAAATACTAAACAAGAGTGCAATATAAAGTACTCTGTGATACCCATGAGTGAATTGGGGGTATAAATCCTCTAATAGTTAAAAAACAGAACACAGTCACTATGAAATTTTAGCTGAGTCTTCAGAGATGAATATACTTCATATTAGTAACATGTGCTTGAAAGTTCATGAGCATGTCCAGAAACTTCTTATCACAATATTTCCTTGGATGTAATTACTCTACATCTTTGAAATATCTTTTAAGCTGGTGTTATGGTTTGAATGTATCCTGCAAAGTTTATGTGTTGGAAAGTTAATCTCCAATGCAACAGTGTTGGGAGGGAGGACCTAATAAGAGGTGATTCGGTCATGAAGGTTCTGCCCTTAAATGGTTTAAAGTTGTTATGACAAAAGTGAGTTAGTCATCAGAATAGTGGGTTTGTTATTCATGTGAGTTTGGTTCTCTCACATGCATGTGCTCTCCTGCCCTTCTGCCTTCTGCCATGGGACAATGTAGCAAGAAAGCCCTCATAAGATGCAGGCCCCCTGGACTTCCCAGCCTCCAGAACTGTAAGAAATACATCTCTATTTTTTATAAACTACCTAGTTTCAGTTATTCGGTTACAGAAGCACGGAATAGACTAAGCTGTTATTTCCATTTCAAGCATTAGGTTTCACTTAGACCCATTGTAATACATAATATAATTTATAAATATGAATATTCTCAGAGAGATGTACAGAATGGGATTGATCATGCCTCCAGTTCATGGCACACAGACATTAATAGTCCAGAGATTGACTTTCTTTATATATCATACTTAATTTTTAAAATTGTATTTGTCTATTTCATCTCCTATTTTCAATCCTTTTCCCTATTTGTGTATATTTAATGTAGGACTGTTCATTTTTTAATTTTTATGAATGCTTATATATAAAACCTATAATTATGTATGGGTTATATTTTTAAATTTAGAAACATTTAATTATATAAATGGCAAAGAATGGTGTATCAGCCAGGGTTCTCCAGAGAAACAACCAGTAGGATATTTTATTAATATATAGGACAGACAGAGAGATAGAGAAGACATACAGAGAGACAGATTGCTTTCAAGGAATTTGCTTGCTTACACAATTGTGGGGACTGGGAAGTCTGAAATCTGCAGGGCAGACCAGCAGACTGGAAAGTTGGGGAGGAGCTGATGCTTTAGTCCTGTGGCCAGATTGCTAAAGGAACTCTTAGTTTTGCCCTTTCATCCTTTTGGCCAATTGAATGAGGCCCATCCACACTGTCAGGGTAATCTCCTTTACTGAAAGTCAGCTGATTGTAGATGTTAACCACATTTACAAAATGCCTTCACTGCAACAGCTCTATTATTATCTGATTACTGGGTACTATTGTTTAGCCAAACTGACATGTAAAACTTGTCCTCATACATGGGTTCTGGTTTCCTATTCTGCTTAAGAAGATTTCCCCCAGGTAACTTTAATTTAAAACTATATGCCTAGCTTCAGCAACAGAATACACTTGTGAACTTAGGTTGTATACTCCTATTTCAACTCAAGGAAAAGACAGAATCTGTATTTTCTGCAGTCCAGTCTAGTAACATTTCTTTGAGATCAAACATGGAGGTTCCAGAGTTGGAATATGAAATGAATATGATGGAAGCACTGAAACTGGTTCTTGGCATGATAGTGCTTAACTGTGGGACTGCCTGCAGACTGTTCTTGAATGAGAATGATAACCAGCCTTCCTTGAGCACATTCTACATGCCAGACTTTGGGCCAAGAGCTTTTAATACACTTTATTTATTTCTCACAGCAACCTCATAAAACTCTTCCAAATAGTGTAACAGAGACTTAAATGTGTAGCCCTCCAGATGATACTGAAGAAGTATCAAGGTACCTTGAAAAAATATATTTTAAATTTTATTTTATTATTATATGTTCTATTTACTACATTTTAAGGACATTTAGAATAATTCAATTGAAACAGAGGAAAAAATTTTACTTTGATTATAGTACCTTATGGTGTACTTTAAATCTATCTCTTAGTAACCAGACTAATGAGAAGCCTACCTTTATTCCCACTCCCATAATCAGACTCTCCGAGTTAAAATTTTAATTTCAAGGGTAAAACCACACATTTTTTAATGAAGTCTTATTTGACCTCTCATTCTTTATGTAGCAAAACAATGGTAGCAATTTTAGGTCACTCAAACATTTTTTACAACAAAACAAACAGCCGTCTTTTTAGTTAATCTACAGATAAAATTAACCGTTGACTCAGCTTTGTTTCTTATATGTGCAAAGTAAAACCTAACCTCATATCATTACTTTAACTTAGAATTCTGTTTGTGTTAGCTATAGTCTCATTTCAGTAACAAAGATCGTAAGACATAATTCTGAAGATGAGCTTTTACACATTTCTGAATCAAAGTAGTTGGTTTATAAAGAGCCTTGTATCACTTCTCGGCCTTTTGACTAAGATTAAGTATAAAGAGGCTTGTAGTCTGCATAAAGGAATCCTCTTAAGGTCCAAGAACTCATGTCTCACCACTAGTTGAAAATAGAGCAGAGGCCAGAACTCAGATCCCCTGGCCCTGACCTCCTGCAGCCCAGTCAATTATACTGCATTCTGGTCTTGTTAGAGCTCAGTCTCATAAAACTTTTTCCTGTAAACTCTGTGCTCATATAATCATGCATCTCTGCATTGAACTTACGGAATTATAACATGATCATTATATTACAGTGAATGCCCCTATTTCCTTATGATTCTTCCACAGCCTTATCAATCCCTAGGCTGCACCAGGAAACTGTTAAAGTTTCCGGAGATAATTAGGAAGATTTTCTCAGAGATTGTACCAGGACATTGTTGAGGTCTCTAATAGCAGAACCTTACTTAGTTCTTTAGGCAACCATGGAGTTCAGTCTCAGACCAACCACAATCAATAATTGTCTTAGACACAATCTCTGTTCCTATATTTCCACTGATTCTCCTTGTCTTCAAAGAAACAATTTCAGGAGTGAGGAGGGACATGCAATGCCATGTGCATATTCATTCTCAACATTTTAATTTTTGCATATAAAAATCTATATAATAGACTCAAGAAAAATCTGGGCTGCAAACAGATAGTTCATGGAAGAAAAGTCACCTCACTCCTCCTTGCTAACTCCTAAGAACCATGTCCCAAAGTCTTATATGAGAATTGCCAAGTATATAAATTTCTCCAAGGACCTTAACCCTCATAGGCTTTCCTGAAAGTTTATGCTTAATGGTTTTAGTTCTGAAAGTAGAGCTTATACCAGCTAGTTCTGCACAGTATGTCCACACCAGAATATTTCCCTACAGGCACTGGATCTGTCATATAAATTAGTCCTTATCAGATTTCTTCTCAGAACTCTGGAGGTTTGGAGACATTGTATAAATACTTTAGCTGTTTTATGTAGTTTTGAAAAAAAGAAAAAAAAATTCCTAGCATGTTCACAAATCATCACCCTAGGAAGTATTAGACCTACTTGTTGCTGTCAGATACTTTTTAGTTCGTTGGTTCTTTGACTAAATATTTAATATCATGTTCTTCCTCATCTTTTTAATTTTCCTGAAGTGGCTTTTCAGAGATCCCTAAGATAGGTTCTTTTGAACTCATATGTAATACTTTTGTTTTTGAGTAATATAAGCCCAATAATATTCCCTTGAATAATTTTAGTAGCTATAAATAGATGAATTTCAGGAGTTAAAATAAAGCAAGCAAATTATAAAACATAGATTCTTGAATATAAGCTTGAATATATAAATATAGATTGATATAAATGTGCATTTATACAAATTTACATGTCACTGTTCTAACTTTTTTGAGAAATGCTTTACAGTATACTTTTTAAATGCTAAATTTTTGTGAGTACATAGTAGGTTCATATATTTATAGGCATACAAGGTATAAAAATCACTTCAGAGTTAATGGAATGTCCATCACCTCAAGCAATTCTTTGTTGTGTTACAAATAATCCAATTATATTCCTTTTGTTATTTTTAAATATACAATAAATTATTGTTGACTGTAGTCACCCTGTTGTGCTATCAAATAGTAGGCTTTATTTATTCTATCTAACTATATGTGTGTACCCATTAACCATCCCTACTACCCCTGTTCCTTCCCTGCCCTTCCTAAGCCTCTAGTAACCATCGTTCCCCTCTCTATCTCCATGAGTTCAATTGTTTTGATATTTAGATCCTACAAATAAGTGAAAACATATTATGTTTGTCTTTCTGTGCCTGGCTCATTTCACTTAACATAATGACTCTGGTTCCATCCATGTTGTTGCAAATGACAGGATCTCATTCTTTATAGCCCAGTAGTACTCTATAGTGTATATGTACCATGTTTTATTTATACATTCATCTGTCAATGGACACAAGTTTCT
This sequence comes from Sapajus apella, assembly GCF_009761245.1. Taxonomy (NCBI): domain Eukaryota; kingdom Metazoa; phylum Chordata; class Mammalia; order Primates; family Cebidae; genus Sapajus; species Sapajus apella. The sequence continues at coordinate 75,501,792 of NW_022436946.1, read as the reverse complement.
TCCAAATCTTGGCTATTGTGAATAGTGCTGCAATAAACATGGGAGTGCAGATATCTCTTCAATATACTGATTTCCTTTCTTTTGGGTACTTACCAGCAGCAAGATTGTTGAATCATATAGTAGCTCTATTTGTAGTTTTTTGAGGAACTTCCAAACTGTTCTCCATAGTGATTGTACTAATTTACCTTCCTACCAACAGTATACAAAGGTTTTTCCGTTTCTTCCGCATCATTGCCAGCCATTGCTATTGTGTATCTTTTAGATAAAAGCCATTTTAACTGGAGTGAGTTGATACCTCATTGTAGTTTTGATTTGCATTTCTCTGATAACCAATGACGTTGAGCACCCTTTTTATATACCTGTTTGCCATTTGTATGTCTTCTTTTGAGAAATGTCTATTCAGATCTTTTGCCCATTTTAAAATCAGATTATTGGATATTTTTCTATAGAGCTATCTGAGCTTCTTATGTATTCAGGTTACTAATCCCTTGTCAGATGAATAGTTTGAAAATATTTTCTCCCATTCTGTGTGTTGCCTCTTGACTTCATTGATTGCTTCCCTTGCTGTGCAGAAGCTTTTTAACTTGATGTCATCCCATTTGTCCATTTTTGCTTTGGTTGCCTGTATATGTAAGATATTACTGAAGAAATCTTTGCCCACATCAATGTCCTGGGGAGTCTCTCCAATATTTTCTTGTAGTAGTTTCATAGTTTGGGGTTTTAGGGTTAAGTCTTTAATTGATTTTGATTTGATTTTCATATATGGTAGGAAATAGGGGTCTATTTTCATTCTCTGTGTATGGAAGTTTCCAAGCACCATTATTTGTAGAGACTATCGTATCCCCAATGTATCTTCTTGGCACTTCTATTGAAAAATGAGTTCACTGTAGATATACGGATTTGTTTCTGGGTTCTCTGTTCTGTTCTGTTGTTCTATGTGTCTGTTTTTATGCCACTATCATGCTGTTTTGGTTATTTTTATACCTATGTGGTATAATTTGAAGCCAGGTAATGTGATTCCTTCCAGTTTCGTTCTTTTTGCCCAGGATAACTTTGGCTATTCTGGGTCTTTTGTAATTCCCAATAAATTTTAGAATTGTTCTATATATGTGAAGAATGTAGTTGGTACTTTTATAGGGATTGCACTGAATCTGTAGACTGCTTTAAGTAGTATGAACATTTTAACAATATTGATTCCCTACCCATAAACATGGAATACCTTTCCACATTTTTGTTTCCTCTTCAATTTCCTTTATCAGTATTTTATAATTTTCGTCATAGAAATCTTATAATTTTCATCATAGAGGTTTGCAGCCTCAAACCCCTGAACTCAAGGAACTTGATTCTTTGGTTAAGCTAATTCCTAGGTATTTTATTTTATTAGTAGCTATTGTAAATGGGATCACGTCCTTGATTTCTGTTTTAGATTGTTTGCTGTTGGCATACAGAAATGCTTCATAGCATACTTTACTTCCTGGTGCCTGAAATCTGCTGAGAGGCAACTGGTGACAGAGACCTGAAGAAAGTGGAGCACAGAAATATCTTGGACTTTGACTTTGTCTCTGTCTTTGGTGGTCTTTCATGATGCTAAACAAGTCCTGTGTGCCTGGATGAAAACTGAAGCTTGTCAGAACGTTTTCTCTTTTACTTGGAGTGGATTGGGATCCTCACCATACATCATTAATTTTTTAACTACATTTATCATCACAAAAGACAATACAGCATTAATTTACTAACTACATTTATAATCACAAAAGACAATAGAGGCATCATTCCAGACAATACTTATAAAGCCAGTTGGCACAAGAAATAAGACAAGCAAAAATGCCAAAAAGAGGCAAAAGCTGTACCCAATGAGGAAAGGGTCAGTTTTCATGTAAGTAATGCAAAATGGGATTGGCCTGAGGAAGTAGGAATGGGAACCTAGTATTGAAGTTACAAGCCAAATCAAAATACGAGAAATGTAGAGAGGTATTTCTTCAAAAAGATAACATAAAGTGCTTAGGGTCAGTTCAACAAAAGCCTTAAGGCTCAAACCTGAAGAGATTTAAAAAAATAGCAACAGATGAAGTAAGGCAATAAGCAGAAAATCATAATGCTTACACAATCTCAAGAGGTTCACTTGCTATGACCTGCTGAGAAATAAAATAATATCTGAAAATTACAAGACTCTAAGATGTTGGCCCAGTGATCCTATTATTAAGGAATTAAATGTGTCTTTTGCATTTCCCATATTTTGATTTGGCTTATAACTTCATTACTGGGTTCCCATTTCTACTTCCTCAAGTCAAATCCTTTTTTGTTCCTTGCACTGTAAACCACTGGACTGGAGCTCAAGTCTTCCTTTTAAATTTTATTTGTTAATTTTCAGTTTTATTTTTCTCCTGTATGAGAATAAGATCTACAAACAGCTTTACAGTGTGAAAAAGTCTTCTAAATAATAAACATTCAGTTTTATAAGCAGCCTTTGTCTCTGTTCCTATTTATTATTTTAGATAGCATTTCTCATGGACATTTGTCAATCAGAATTTTTAATCTCTGTGGTAGGGTGCTTTATTCCATTTATTTATTTATGCATTTCTTTATGCATTTCTTTTTTTTGCTGTCAGGAAGTCCTGCAATTTAGTTGAATTATTTAATCATTCAAGAGAATAGTATTGAAACAGTGAATTTTGATAGCAGCATGTCTGGGTTCAATTATTAGCTACATCTTGCTAATCCATATAATATTCATACCATAGGGCTTAGTTAATTGTAAATATTCAATAAATTTTTATTTCTCACCTCACCATGTTTACTTAATGTTTATTATGAAAATAGCACTGTAATAGTTGTTTCAAAAGTAACTGATTTATGCAACAATTATCTTTACTCTCAAGAGGGTTAAAACCTATTAAATTATAAATGATAGATTTAATTATTTTTAATCAACGGCATCTTTTTGTATTTATAAATTATTTATCTGCTTAATATCAGAATATCTCCTGTTCTGATGATTATTATCATATTATTTATTTTAGCAACATAGTTTGGCTCCATCACCTGAGCTGGAGTGTGGTGGTAATCATAGCTCACTGCAGCCTCAAACCCCTGAACTCAAGGAATCCTCCTGCCTCGGCCTCCTAAGTAGCTAGGACTAAAGGCATGCACTACTATACCTGGCTGTTTTTTTTTTTTTTAATATTTTGTATAGACGGGATCTCAATATGTTGCCCAGGCTGGTCTCAAACTTGTGACCTCAGGCGATCCTTCCACCTAGGCCTCCTAAAGTGTGAGCCTCCACAGCTGGCCTAGACCTAAAGAATAAATAAGGAGTTTCTCTGTGCAAGAGGTTGGCACAGGATGTGGAAAAGTGTTCCCAGCAGAGGAAACTGCAAACACAAAGGCCTACAGAACAAAAGCACATGGTCTTTGGAGTAACAGGAAGTTCAGTATGTCTATTTTATAGAAAGGGAAGTGAGAAGGAAGAGTAGGTAGTATTAAATAACTTGGACTTCATCCTGACAGTATTAACTAGCCAAAGAAGAGTTAGGAGGAGACAGATGTGATCAAATGTGTTTTACTGGCAGCAGCATGGGGAGTTCACTAGAGGCAGGATGGGGGACAGAAATTGAAGGAGAGAATCAATGGTGGCCTTATCTGGCCTAGTGGCAAAGGAAGTGAAGAGAAGTGGACTAATTTGGGTGATATTTAGGAATATCTAAGAAAGAAAAAATTGTTAGGATGATTTTGAATATTCTACTGCAAACACACACTCAAGAGAGGATACATAAAAGGAGTATTCACTTTGGGAATGGGGTAAAATGGAAAGCTGTAACATAAGGAAACAGAAACTGAGTTGATTTCTTTTTGGATGGTCTGGAATACTTAGTTAAGGTGTCTATATCAAGCAAACCAAAATACAAGGAGTTGTTCTGTGCAGGAGGGTGTACAGAGCACTGTATGAGGGTGCCCATTATCAAAACCCATCATGTTTTTGTTAGCCATACATTTTCTATTTCTTATGTTACTCATCCTGATAATCCGCTGTATCTATTTAAAATAAATGGAAAGGCTCTTTTTACTTTTTGTTTGTGTGTCACAGTTTCTATTTGCCTCTATTGTGACTTTTAATGGGCCCTGAATGATTAAGAAACAGCCTCTGATGAAAGGCATCGGCCCACTGCTTCATTATGAGCTATGGGTAGTAAATGTTTACTACACAATGGGCTCAAGCTAGCATGTTATTAAACCGTGTTCCAGTTACATCAGCTCCCAAAGCATAGCTGTTATTCCCTTGAACATGTTTGTCATTTCCCTGTGTCTAAAAGAGCAGATCATTCCTTTTGGGGTTCCTACAGCTTAAATGCTCCTTAACAATGATGTCATGTCATTTAGGCATGCTTCCTCAGGAAAATATGTTGGTTAATTTTATTGATTATTCGGTAAACTTTGTTACTCACTCTAGGAGACTATACCTGTTTCCAATAATTTTGTCTTACCTGTTGAGTAAAGGAATTCTATTCAGAGAAGAAGTAAGAAGTGAAGGACACAGATATAGATCTAAACACTAGAACTCATAGGACATTTTATTTCTTAGAATGTATGTGGTATGTTGTTGGGACTAGCTTTCCTGTGAGAATTGGTGAACCAAGATTTCTACTATCTGACCAAAGTAGAAATCTATTTTCCTTTCTCATTGTCGGAGTAGTGAGAGTATTAAAATTTCTTACTCTCTAGCATTAGCAGGGAAACTTTCTATTTCTTCTACTGTGATTGGAAACGAAAAAGGAAATGCTTGCTTTTGAAAACACTCCCAGCTACTATAATGTTAATGTTAGAAATTATGACTGTGAGTAAGAGAAGGGGAAAAGTCATTCAGGTGCCATTTTGGCTTTCCATGGGCATGGCTATAAAAATAAAGTGCCTCTTTGGGCATGCTTAGTCCTTACTTTGGGGTTAAAATTGAAGTCAGAGAAAAAAAAAAAAAAAAACAACTCAGAAACATAAACACGTTTTTCATTCTGACGTAAAGAATCAACAGTTTTCCACAGCCTACAGCCATGGAGGGTTAGTATCTTTTAATCTGTCTCTTTTCTAAAACAGCATGGTAGCATTTTATATTGGCTAACCTGGAGGTGCTAAGAATACCCTGTGTCTGGTTCTTCTTGGTACAGAGTATTTACTGCATAAACTGATGAGGTTCGTTTCCATGTGTTTATAAAAAGGCAGGAAAATGTCTTCCTGCCTGAAACTCATGCATGGCATCATTGCACATGGCATTGCTCAAGCACAGATCTTGCCTGGTGGCTCCAAAATGACAGGAGAGTGGGGAGTTGCCCGGGTCAGAGCCTTCGTGCAAAATAAGCTGCCACTTATTGGCATTGAACTTCCATAATTCCCTGTGCTGGGTTTGCAGTGAAGGAAAATGTTGTTGGTGGTCAGTTCTGAAAGCATATTTCTGGTAGAAAAGAAAAATTGTGGAGGGAGATTTTATTATTTCCTCCTCTTCCCAGACTATTCTGCTCATGCTTCCTGAATCTAAGAAAGTCTGATAAATTCTGAATTCTAGAGAGCAAATCATGAAGGTTCATTTGAATGTCATCTGCTATCCAAGTTCTATACATCCCCTCTTAGGAAAGGATTATAATTTATTATAATTATTTTTCTATGTTTGTAGATAAGTATACTATAAATGACATATGCAAGCATCTCTTTTCTACTAAAAAAGAATGCCATATACTACCAGTAGTTTTCGTAAAAGAGTAAAAGAGACTCCTCTCCTCTCAGAATTAATCTTCTATACTCCTACAGCTCTGTCACAGTAACAGCATGTGTCACAATTGGCATGTACTAAGTTATTTAAGGAAGATTCTTTCTGCCCCACTGGATTAGAAGCCTGTGGAGGCCAAGTTCCAGGTGTCTCTCATCCTTGGACTGCTACTGTTACCAGAGAGGGGTTCCATTCCGGACGCCTAAAGAGGGTTCTTAGATATCACACAAGAAAGAAATCAGGACAAGTCCATAAAGAGAAAGCAAATTTCTTTGAGACATAAAGAAACAAAAGAATGCCTATTCCATAGGCAGAGCAGTCCGAAGGGCTGCTGGTTGGCTGTTTATATGGTTATTTCTTGATTATCTGCTGAACAAGGGGTGGCGTATTCATGAGATTTCCAGGGGGAAAGAATCAGGCAATTCCCAAAACTGAGGGTTCCTCTCCTTTTTAGACTATATGGGTTGACTTCCTGACGTTGCCATGGCAATTGTAAATGGTCATGGTGACGGAGCGTCTTTTAGCATGTTACTGCATTATAATTAGCTTATAATGAGCAGTGAAGATGACCAAAGGTCACTTTCATTGCCATCTTTGTGTTGGTGTGATTTGGCCAGCTTCTTTATTGCATGCTTTTTTATCCACAGGGTCTTTATGACCTGTATCTTATGATACCAGTCCTGCCAACCTCCTGTCTCATCCCGTGACTGAGAATGCCTGACCTCCTGGGAATGCAGCCCAGCAAATCTCATCCTCATTTTATGCAGCCCTTTATTCAAGAAGGAGTTGCTCTAGTTTGAATGCCTCTGACACCACAATGCATGGGCCAGTACTCTACCTGTAGTAGGTGCTCAAATCATGTTTATTGAATGTTTGAAATCATATTGAGCAGGGAGCCCATATCTCTAAAAAGCAGAGTATGAATGATACTTCGGGATTGATTTAATGGTAAAACCTTGATGTAAAATTAAATTTTAGCATTGAATTTTAGGATTGATTTAATGGCAAAACTTCTGTGTACTGACGTGGGACTTACTGCTAAAATTGTGTACACAGGGGACTTTGAAACTGGCATGATAAAAATCAGTGAGAAAGAGCTATAGAGCCACTTTTGTATAAGGAACATCATTCCTGGCCAGGAATGGAGTCAGAGAGGCTTATTAACTTTGTGTGGAATGGAGCTAGGTTGATTAGACTGACTTCAAAGCTACTTAGAATCCATAGTCAGTGGCACATTAAGCGCATCCAAGAAGAATTTCTAACTATAAAGAAATATTGCAAAGATTTTAGGAACAAGTGAGAGCAAATTACAAAATAAGCAGCAAGCCAGGATTAAACCTAGTACCTATTGTCATAACTATTACTGGGTCAAGTGAGGAGTATTTTAAAATGGAAACACTATTTTTCTAATTTAAGTGGATTAAAAATGCATATTTCCCTAAGTGATTTATAATCTAGTGATAATTAATTTATAGGATACTATTACAATGTGGTATACACTGCCTTGAAAACATTCCAAGTGAGATTGCTTTCCTGGTGAACATGCATTAGTTTTAATTTTTCTTTGTTATGCCCCAGCTAGAGATGCTGTTTATTCACTCATAAGGAACTATGATGTTTCTTCTATTTGATTTTGTGTTCATTGTGTCTGTTTTATCATTTACCTATGACTAAAGTGAACGTCAGAAATATATGTTTAAATCAAACGGAACTTTTAAAATAGCCTTTTTTCAGATGCTTATTTCCAGAATTCTCCCAGAGTGAAAGTTGCACCCTAAGAATATGTTAGGCCACCTGGTGAAACATTTATTTTTTATTTATTTTTTCCTAAAGTCTGTATTCCTTGTCAAATGGAAACATTTACTTTTGAAGCCTACTCAGGTGTAGTTTATTGCTTGATAACAGTAATTTGAGTTTACAGAGCTTTTCATCAGCTTGTTAGCATGTTGCATATATCTGGGAATAGAAACTTAACTATTTTTAATCCAAATGGGCCTCTTCCTTTACTTCTCACAACTAATAGACATTACTGTCTCTCACACCCACCTCATGTACTGCCTCTTAAAGTGAAAGCTTTAAAAAAGTTGTCTCTAGGGATCCAAGAGGTATTGGTTGATTCTAGGACCCCCAGGGATTGGTTTCAGGACCCCTATGGATACCAAAATTTGCAGGTACTCCAGTCCCTAATATAAAATGCTGTAATATTGCATATGACCCAAACACATTCTCTCATATACTTGAAATTAGATTACTTATAATACCTAATATAATGTAATTGCTGTGTAAATAGTTGTTTTTACTGTTTTTATTTGTATTACTTTTTGTCGTTGTAATGTTATTATTTTTTCAAATATTCTTGTTCTCTCGTTGGTTAGCTCTGTGGATATGGAGAGTCGACTATACCCTCTTATACTCCTTGGATCAGGCATTTAGGAGCAGTGATTGAGTTATGTGTGGATTATTCAGGGCTTACTGACTGTATCAAGAGTTGGTTCTTATTACTGTCACCCAGAGCCTATGGAGCCAGGCAGGACCAGAGGACAAAAGGGGGCAGGCAGGACTGCTAGCAAAGCAACAGCATGGCCCAGCACAGAGCCAGGCCCAAGGCCACTGGTGTACAACATTTTGGGTCTAGGAAGAGAAGGAAAGGGAAGATAGGAGGCAGAAGACAAAGAACAGCCAAAACAGTAGAAAAGGGCTGGATCCCAGCAGGGAAAGGCAAAGCCATCATGCCCCAAGGTGGTGATCCTGTCCACCCTGGAAAATGAGTGTCTGCCTCTGAGAATAGGATGAATTAACCATGTTCAGTGGTGCTCCTCCACTGCAGTGCAGTGTAACGGCTCACTACCCAACCTGCAACCACAAGCCCTCACTCTGGTACTTACTAATTGTGTAACCTTAGGGAGATTACTCAAGCTCTACAATCACCTGTTTCTTCATCTGTGAAATGAGGGTTATAAAATCATTACCAACCTCATAGATTCCTGTGAAGATTACTTAGAAAATATAAAATACTCTAGCTCACTCCTGTAAAGAGCAACTCCTGACACAAGAAGTTAAATATTTTTGGATCATATGTCTTTTGCAACTCCAAGTGCACAACATTAAACTGTTTAAATTCTGTGTGGCTTTCTTCTGCCACTACTATTTGCTATGGTCTTTGTTTCCGTGTCAAATCCTTGGCAGTAAATTAATTTTTAATTTAAATCCAGAAGTTTATTCATGTGGAGCACCTAAGCATAGAGGCATAGTATCAGTCTTTCCTTTTATCATCTTGTTAATTGTCAAAGCTGATCAGGGCGCTAACAATCTAGGCCCCAATGACATAAGAAGAATTAATTTTTTCTTGGTTATTTTTGTGTGCATTTCCTTCAAAGCAGAATATCCTTACTTAGAGTTTTAAGTAGGAGACAATTTGTCAGAAGATAATACTAAGAGTTTTAAGTAGGAAACAATTTGGTATAATACTCATAATTTTATATAAATTTATACATAGAATCTTAGCTAAAATCAGAAAACAATGAGTGAATATCAGGCAAGGGAATGCATGGGAAGGGAGTGGAGAAGTGGACCATGGTCAGGAAATATGGGATACTGTTTTGGATAACTTATTTAAAGTCATATATGAATATATGGAGTTATAGTGCTTGGGGTTTTAGAAGATGCAAAGGAGAATCAGTTTTTACTGTCAAGGAGCCTATGGAGTCAGGCAGGTGGTATACAGTATGTCCATGGGGACTTTACCACCTTAGAGCCTAACACACACCTGGCACATAGGAACTGCAAATCACCCACTTTTTATCCTTAGAACACAGCAAAAGAGAAAATGTAATAAAGGTTAAAATAAAGTTGTATGTCATATAAAGGAGAGATGAAGGAAAGATGTGCAAGACTAAGCACTTGACTGGGTCTTTCAAGATGTACAGAACATGTGGCTTTGTGGGTAGAGAGGACATGAGCAAAGGCAGCAGGATAAGAAGATGCAGGAAACGTGAGCAGTTTCGTTTGACAAAAGGGAAGTGGTGAGAAATGAAGATGAAAAGTAGATTGGTTCCAAACCAATCAGGACTTTCAAAGTTAAGCTTAGATATTTGAACGTGATTCTGCAAGCAACGAGGATCCAAAGAAGACTTTATGTCAGAGTGGTAGCATGATCAGATTTAAGCATCAGGAAGACACATCATTAAAATGGATCAACAGCTTAACCACTGGGCAGTGAGTTTAGAAATGAGACTGGTCCAAGAGGGATTTATTTAGAAGACAAAATTGATGTGACTCATTTTGCACCTCTAAGTGACAGATGATGTTGCCATTAGCAGAGCCAGACAGCCCCAAAAGAAGATCTGGCTTGATGGAAAGATGATGAGTTTAACTTGGGACACATTAGGCTGCTGGTGCTGGCAGGACATTCAACACCAAAACTCATGAAAGAGATTTTCAGCAGAGAGATATTCATGTACAGAACATAACTGAAACCTTGGAATTACCAAAGGAGAAAGTGCCTGAGAACAGAGGCTTCAGGCCATTTCCTAAAGGAACACCCCCACTTGCAAAGCAAGAGCACACAAAGAGTGAATGGCAAGAAATGAGGTGAACACTTTAGAGAGTTGCGGAAGTCATAGGGAAAGAAGGTATGAGAAAGGAAAATCCAGACAAGAATTTTATTGTTGCAAATAAATATGGAACCTGAGAAGAGATGCTGAATTTGATGATTGAGAGAAAACTGGTGACCTTTCAGGAGAATAGAAGAGTAGTGAGGGCCAAAGGCATGCTGTAAAGGATTAAGGAATGAATCGATGGTGAGGAAGTAGAAGCAATGAGCATAGAAGATTTTCTCAGGATGCTTGGTAGTAAAAGGAAAGAGATCCTAGAATTATCTTAATTTTATTATTTGCAAGTAAAGTCACCAACTTCACTTGACAACTTAAAATTCAAGTAACTTTGTAAGATCAGGGAGACTACAACAGGCTATAAACTGAAAGAAAGGTTTCAATGCTCCATAAGGGAGTAAAATTGAAAAATAACAGTAGGTGGTCAAGACCACAAAGCAAATAGAAAAATATGAGCTCAAGAATATAATTGACATGTTCCAATTTTATGAAATCCACATTATATATCTAGAGTGTTGTAACAATTAACATAATCTTACAAACAGCTCAGAGATGCCATGAGGAGAACCTCTACAGTGTTTTGTAATTCAGTCATGTGGTCACCCATGGAAGTGGCCTGTCTTCCCAAGGATGAATTAATTACCTTATCTCTTTATTCATTGTCTTTCCATTACCATTGTCTTAGTAATATCAGAGAAGTAGACTGAATAATCTTTTCACAAGAGCACTCCTCAAGTTGGAAAAGGCAACTAAACTTTCAATAGTACATACAGCTAGGAGTAGGGAGAAAGGGTCCTCCTAAAACCTTCCTTGGGTATGAAGACAGGAGTCAGGTACAAGTATTTCACTGACCTGAGAAATGCAGAAAGATGTTTGGGATGTGGTCCAGGGACAGTTAGGTTGCATTTATGTCAATGTGAGTGAGAATTATCTAAGAGTAAAATATTGAGGAAGACAAAATGAACATTTGCCTACTTCCACAACCAAGAAGGGATATATAGAAGAATTTACTTGAAAATAAAATCACATTCAAATGTCACAAATTAATGTAGTTATTAATATTATGATCAACACTAATAGAAATGGCATAAACATACCTTCACACTTGCTACTATATATTGAATTAAGAAATGGTAGAGACAAGGCTAAATTTATTCTAGTTCAACAACGATTCAATTCATATGAGAAAATTGAGCATGGTTTGTTCATTTTGAATGCCTTAAACCAAATATTTTAATGAGCATTACTCACAATTAGATTCTAAAAATATAAAACAAACATGATGCTACAGCACTAGTGCAAAGGCAGCTAAAAATGCATTATAAAAGTAGGAGTAATACTTCAGAAAAATGTAGTAAAACTGAACACGAGCTTGAGAAAGTACCACTCAGTGCAATCATGGAACCACAGTTAAAGTTAGGCAAGACATGGAAGGTTCTCCTGATAGCCTCTTGTTTTATAATTGTAGAAACTGAGGGCGGAGCTCAGTGGCTCATGCTTGCAATCCCAGCACTTCAGGAGGCTGAGGTGGGTGCATCACTTGGGGCCAGGACTTTGAGACCAGCCTGACCAATGTGGTGAAACCTCATCTCTACTAAAAGTATAAAAATTAGGTTGGTGTGGTGGTGCATGCCTGTAATCCCAGCTGCTCGAGAGGCTGAGGTGGGAGGATTGCTTGAGCCCAGGAGGCAGAGGTTGCAGTGAGCCATGATCACACCATTGCACTCCAGCCTGGGGGAGAGAGCAAGACCCTACTCAAAAAAAGAAAAAAAAACCTGAGGCCCAAGGTATCCAAGAGCTCCATCAAAGGAATGCTTACAGAGAAATCAAGTAAAATCCCTTCATAAATCAGTAAGGTACATACACTATGACAGATTTTATATTTTTATATTGATCAGTTAATATTTTAAAAAATCAAAGCTCAGTTTGAATGAACCTCAACTTAAAAGCAATAAAATTAGCCCTTTAACATCATACGAATTTGAAAAAGTTGTGACTAACCATTCACACATACTTTTTACACCTGCGTTAAATGTGAAGAAATGCTGATTAATTAAAAGGAAATTTCATTGAGAAATTATATGTTAATGTCATGGCTTTAAAAAGTTAACTTGTTTTCTCTCTTGATTAAAACCAAAAATCTCTGATTTAATAAATTTTGTAGATCTGTATTAACACAGTTGTGTGTATTTTTAAGAAATTGTTGAATTTTTAAAAACTATTTTTCCCAGAAAGTAAGCATATTGCAAAGAGAAAACAGCGAGGAAGGGTATTTTTCTGAGTGTTATACATGTAAGTTGTATTTGTAGTATCTATGTGACAATTTTAATTATTGGCTTTATAAAAGCTAAGATCAGGTAATTTGAAATTTACATAAACATTCCCATTAATATTTAACTAAAATATATATATTAATTGGAGATGTTGTATTTGATTTGTCTTTTACAGAAGTATAACTATCACACTATATGAGTTATTTTAACAACCCTCATGTTAACAATTATTTTTGAGATTTTTAGAACTTTTGATAACAGAATTACTGAATAATTCTTTAATAAAGAATTATAAATTATGCATTATTTTAAAATATTAAATTTAAATTTTCAAAATATTTTAAAAATATTTTTGGATTTTAAATATTTTTAGTATTTATGTTTAAATAATCTTTATTTATTTAACAAAGAATTTGTTTTAATAACAAGATTAAATTTGCATCATTTTTTATTTTACAGTAATAGTGCAGTTAGATACATACGTATGATTTGTTAGACATGACACATGCTCTGGAAAGAGAGTTAATGACTGTGCATGCATTCATTATGAGCTAGAAAATCCTTACTATCTACCTTGTTACTCCATGATTTGAATATATTAAAAGTTAGTAAGATGTACAACAGATATAGGGAATTAATATTTGTGTTTTGGTTTTTTTAGCAGTGCAATAATTTTATTTTTATTTCTTTTAATTTTTTAATTATTTAAAAACATTTTGTGGGTACGTTGTAGGTATATATATTTATGGTGTCTGTGAGATGTTTTGATACAGGAATGCAATGTGAAATAAGCGCATCATTGAGAATGGGGTATCCATTCCCTCAAACATTTATCCTTTGAGTTACAAACAATCCAACTACATTCTTTAAGTTATAAAATATGCAATTAAGTTATTATTGATGTAGTCACCCTGGGAATTTATATTCATTCAACAATAAAGCTACTAAAAAACCAACATCTATGAATAAAAATACCAGGAATTTAAAATGAAATTATATTACATAACTTGATTCATATTATTTCACAATTTAAAGCTCTTTTTGTACAAATCACTATTAAAATCAGTACTATTTAGTGTTTCTTCCAAGAGTATTCAAAAGTAAGAATTATCTGATATTCTAAAAGCATTCCAAGTCAGGAATATCTAATGTGAATAGTTGGTAAAACTGTTGGAGTCCTGTAGATGGGTGCCCTTGCTCCAGGAAAAACTGCTGTTTCTCAACTCCCAGCTTCCAATCCAGTGTCCCAGGGGCTCTGGCTGACAGGCTAGCATAAGCCATCATGCCTCTTTGGTATGTCTCAAAGAGGCATAGGTGGAGTAATTTCTCACCTATCATGTTTTGCCATCTCAGCTTTGTCCCAGTGCCTCTTGAGCTTCTCCGAAGGAAACCTAAGCTTCTTGTTTGTCTGCCTATTGCAATAGCATCTGTTGCCACTTCCTTGGCAGCCTGTTGACTTGGAAATAGAACCCTACATTTGGTTTCTGCTCCTGACACTTTCTGAGCTTCCTCTGTGGTTTTCTCTGCTCCCATTCCTTCCTCCGTCTTTTGCTTTACAGATCCCCTTTTAAAGTCCCTTCCACCTGGGTATTGCACTACTCCTCCATTTTTCTCACTTTTCACATCTGGGGTATTAGAGTTCATTGTACCAGTGTAGGCCCATTGAGGGCAGATGCTTCCACTCTGCAATAGTAATTGTATCTGTGTTTATATTTTTCTTTGTAGTCATATGTCAACTTCTCTTGTCATAGTGTGTGTATATGTGGGCTGAACAAATAGAGGGCCTCATGGTTCCAATTTGAGGTCCAAAATACTATAATCATCAGCTGTACATTTGGGGAAACTGAGGGACAAAGAGGTTAATTAACTTGGATGAGTCACCCAGCTGGTGAGAATATGAGCTGGGATTCAAGCCCAGAGTGTCAAAATAACAACGTGTGTGTTCTTAAACACTTGCCTTGTTATGAGGGTAAGCAGGCAGGGTGAAATATTGAGGACACTAACAAATCTAATCACCCTTTACCTGGGTCCTTCTTTTTTTGTTTTTTTGTAAGTTGATTTAATAGGTTGTGAGTTTATGAATTCCAAAAAGTAGGTGTGTTGTTTAATAAGCAGTGTATTTGAGCATCTCATTTTCCTATAGTAAGGAAAATAAAATATGTAAAAGCAGGAAGACAGAGGAAGCCTGGGGGAAAGGCTCAAAGAATAGCTGCAGGCTTTTTTTTTTTTCTCTCTCTCTCTCTCTCTCTCTCTCTCACTCTTCTTGGCATCAAATCAAAGACAGACTGACAGAAAAAGACAGGCAGCCCTCAAGATATTAATGAAATGTATCATTTCCCTCTGTAGTGAGGACCTGCCTCTGATCACCAGTAAAACCTCAAAGCCGTAACAACACATAGGGTGTTTATGAATTTAGGATTTTACAGAAGTATTATGAGTTGTCATTTTCCAAAAGTGCTTTGTATGTTCATCGTGTGCTTGCTGGAACATTTTATGACTACTTGTATAAATTGTTTCACTGGACTTGGCCAGGCTTCTGTAGAAAAGAAGCTGATACATGGATAATGGCAGTGCACATTGTGACATGGATGTAAGGACAGAGAAAGAAAAGAGATAGGTCCCACCAATGACTGTGTAGTCTCAGGAGCTGGTGGGATGGGGAAGACAATGTGGGGATGTTGAGACAAAGACATAAAACCAGTAAACCACAAGGGACAACTGCTAGGGGTGTGTCAGGGGTTGCAACTGTATTTTATAAATGGTGGAAGAATTTTCAGCCTAGTCACTCAACATTTATGTTCTAAGCAACCTGAAATCTCTCCATGAAAGAAGCTTCCTACTGCAATTCCTATTCCACACACTCCAACCTGTCCTCTAAGGGGTAATTCTAAAGAAGGAATACGAGAGATCCATCCTGAGTTCTAATTCTCTCTCTAACACGTGGACACTTACAGAAATTATCTTTTTCCTTGAGCTCAACTGCAGCATGCATATAAATGAGAGACAGATTTACTTGTCTACCTCCCAAACAGTCTTTCATTGAATTTCACATATTAGGTCTTGTCGCTATGGTAGACATTTTGAGCTAAATATTCCGTCAGAACTGAAATGCCATAGCTGTTTATCTCTCATTCTGAATAGTATTTGTGACAGAGTGGCTGGCTGCTTGTGTAGTTTTAAGGGATTTTTTTTTTAATGCATTAGAGTTTTCTCTACATCTGGCAATTTCTGAATTACAAGTCTCTCAAATCATACCTCTGTCTCTTGCTTCTACTTTTATTGAAAAACAATTATTTCTTGCCTGGACTATTTTACTCCTCTTCTGTTGCATTTCTTGGGGCCTGGATCTGTAGTACCCTCTCACTGTAGTGCCTTAATATCACTGCCAAAGCTGCCCTCATAGAACTCTATGTAGTGATTTCTAGTTTTTCTCTCTAGGTCCCTTGCCATGCTTCTTCTCGCCTAATAAACCAGAAGCAAGCAATTCAATCTCTACATCAGCCTCTCATCAGAGCCCCTGAATGGTGCTGTCTCATCCTTTATGCTTTCTCTCTGTGACTCTCAGAAAGGCTGTCAGTTTCCCAGTCAGTCTTTTCCCTAATTACCTCGGGTTCATAGCATGCTCCATACTGCCCTTTCTTTTCCCTCAAGGGATCTTTGAAAATCTATCTCTTGCATACAGCAGGAGGGCCCTGGGTCTCTAGTACCTTCTGTGTCCAGCTGCAGAGACTATCAAATCCCTAAAATGACTGCCTAAGAATACAACTCCCAGGCCACCCTACATCAATTTAAATTTTACTCAGAGAAAATATTTCTTAGCATCTGCCACTGTGCATGGTCATTTGGGTGACTTGAGTTTTGCAAACTTACCTCTCGACACAAGAGATGTTTAGAATAAATACTTAGGGATTTACTAACTGATGAAATCATAGAATCATGTGTATTTTTTTGAAATTTTTTGTACTCAGTATTCCTTGTATGTTGTCTGCTGAGCTTTCTTCATAAGATTGGTCTGCACCATGGTAACCAGGGATTAAAAATCACAAAGTATAGAGAGATAGGAGAGACATCCACAAGATGCTTCTATGAAGCATGCTTTCTTAATATGTGCTTGTGGGAACTTTGGGTGCTTCTGTTTCTTTGTTTTTCTTAAATAATAAGTTTTAATCTTCTGTCCATTATTATTGAAGGTCTAGCATTATGGAGAATAGGACAGCAAATCATCTGTAAGCTCTTTTAGTTTTCCTATTACTGCTCAAACAGATTACTACAAACTTAGCGACTTAAAACAACACAAATTTATTGTCTTATAGATCTGGAGGCCAGAAATCCAAAATGGGTCATAGGGAATAAAATCAAGGTATAAGCAGAGCTGTATTCCTCCAGGAGGCTATAGGAGAGAATGCATTTCCTCTCTTTTGCCACATTCCACAAGCCATCTGTATTCCTTGGCTCATGACCCCATTCACTTAGACCCCTGTTTCCATTGTCTCCTCTGACTCTGACTCGCCCACTTCCTTTTTATAAGGACCATTGTGATCACATTGGGCCCACTTTTGTCATTTAGGATAATCAGCCGGCCCCAAGAGTCTTAATTCTCTTTTTTTAAAAGAAAGTCTTAATCACTTTCTCCAAAACTTCTTGATCACTTTGCCTATTTTGCTCTATAAGGCAACATATTTGTAGATTCCAGGGATTAGAATATGGTTCTATTTGGGGGACCTCCTCAACATCCACTTAATTGTAAATTTGAACTTATGTGTAATACTTTTCACATATTTACTTAAAAATAAACATGTTAATATTTTTATTAAGACAGGAAACTTGTTTTTTAAGATCACAACAAGCAGGTACTTGGAATTTTCATGAAAGAATATTTACCACATAGTCTTAATACATCATCAGTGTTAGATATCAAATTGTGGTTGCTGATTTCTTTACATTAATCATATGTAGTATTAAAAACGAATGAGACCTAAAATTGCCAGAGTCCATCCAAAACAAAAGTACAAGTATTTTTAGGAAACTCAGAATTTTCGCATGTAAGAATATGTCACATTTCTTAAAAAAAAAAAAAATTTACCCAATGACACCTTTTCTTACTATACCTATGTGTTTTTTCAGCGTTAGTATTTGAACATAAACACTTTTCCCTATAAAAGCCTATAAGCCAATAAGAGCTGCAGAAGGGAACCCTGCATGTTATTGGCAGGCTCTGGGGCTCACTCAGGTTCCTAACCCAGGCCTTTTCTGAGTCTCCCAGATGCTTCACAGTTCCCTGCGCATCCTACTTCTGTGACACCACCGAAGTTGCACTTGTGGTCCAAGCTAAATGCTAGCTCAAGAGCTCAGAGATAAAGAACACCAGAGTGAAAAAAAAAAAATCTTAATTACCCTTGTAAAGCAAATACATATGAATAGTGTGGATTGTGAAGACAACACATTCAAATACATTTTGTATGGGAAGGTCTAGTCAGCATCAAACTCATTAGTGTCATCTACTTTATCCACAACATTTGTGTAAGATTACCTTTCCTTCATAGTAAACAAATGTGTAAAATATTTTAACGTGTTTTTGTTAGATTCATTTTAATGTTTCCTAATTATTTCTATTAATAAGTACCATTTATATGTTTTCTCCTGTATTTCTTGTTTTCATCCAGGACTACTAGATTCCAGTAAGAAGAAAATTAAACATTAGAGGGTTCAATTCCGTATTATTTAAGAAATCCCTTCTTAAACAATTACTAATATTTGAAGATTAAAAATCATAAACTAATAGCAAGCTCCATACCTACTATTTTAGAAGCAATTGGGCAATACAAATGGTCTTCAGATTTATCAGTTATTGATCTGTAGTAAATTGGGGGGGGTGGGGGAGGTCTGTGAAATAATGAAGAAAAAGTTTGTTTTAAAAAAAAAGAGCAAAAATGATACCTAAATTAGAAAGTTGTTTGTTTTATTTATTGTATCAAAATATCTGATAATTTTAACATTCATTACGTGTTCTTGAAAGAGCACATACTGTTCATCAGTTTTCTCATCAGTTTTTCTGTTTTTCACTTGACATTTATTGATACTTTCTATTGCCTGAGTAATTTAAGAGCCTGCAAAATTAACCTGCCCTTCAATTTGCACATTTATTTATTATGGTAAAATCAGTATTTTTACCCTAGGATTGATCATGTACTTTGCAGTCTAATGATGAGGATAAAAATAACCTCAGAGGAGTGAAGCTGTGCTGGCCAGCAGTGGAGATTAGGTAGGGAAGAAAGGTGTCATACCACGTGGACATAGCCAGCTAACAGCTTGATTCTATGATTACAAGCCAAACCCTACATTTAGTTTCTCTCTCCCTCTCCCTCTCTCTCTCTCTCGTCTTTATATTGTAGTCAATAATGTTTGGGTACACAGTCATCCCACATATTTCTCACACAATTCTGCAATAATAATGCCTTTTCAGTGTGTAGAGCTTTCATTGTTTTCAGAGCACCTTTAAAGCCATTCTCTCCTTTGATCTTTACAACCCTGAGAAATGGGCAGGAGAGACAGTAATCTTCTCATTTTGACACATGAAGAGACCTCTTCAAGCTTCATTGTCTTTGAGGACCTCTGGGTAATGATGTCATCTGTCCTGAAACTGCTAGATGACTTTTGCTCTAGAAGCATGCTAGGGAGGAAAAAATAAAAGCCTTCAGGCTGTCTTTCCCCACCTTCACTCCTCAAAATCTACTTTGCAGAGAGCAACATCCACTCACAATTCCCAACACTTTCTATTCCCCTTCCCTGATTTCTTATTTTTCCACAGCACTTACTACTTTTCGATGTGCTGCTCTGTATTTCATTTACTTACTTACTGTACTTGTTGTCTGGCTCCCCCACTAGAATGTAAGATCCTTGAAGGTAAGGATTTTTGTTTGTTTTGTACGTATCTCCCCAGCAATGAGAACAGTGCTTCTGGCAGAGGGTGTAAGAAAATGCCAGAATGAGTCACTGAGTGCAGACTGGAACTGGGAACAGGAACAGCTGGCTAGTGGTCCATGGGGAAGCTTCCCTCCTTTTTCTGGTTGAGAGTGAGAAGCCTTACTGGCAAGAAGAAGAGAGCTTGACTTAGAATACCAGTTTGGCTTTAGGTGTTTGCCCCTTCACAGAAGCTAATGGGACCTGCACTGTGCAACATGTGGAACTTGGAGAGCCTAGGAGAAGCTGAGTTTGGGAGCAGGCTCACTCGCTTGGGGAAGGGAAGTCTCTCGGCCCATTCTTTAGCCACCTGCCAATAATTGTTAGTCAGTCCTGTCTGTCTACCCACACTGGCACATAGGAGGCATTATATTTGTCAAATGAATGAATGATGAATGAATGAAACCAGTCATTTTTATATTGAATGTCATGGAATGTTTTGTGTTTAAATGAAGAGAGACAACATAAATCAGATTAAATATAGGAAGAATATTTGGGATCTGGAAGGCCAACTCAGTTGTTCAATCACAGTTGCCTTCATGGGAGTCGGCCTTAAGCATTATGCCTGTATTCTCTGGTGGAAAAGCCACTGTGATTCTGGAGCCCTTTTCCCACCATTTCCCTTCATAGATCCATGGCAAGGAGCTTCAGCTCTGGAGACTGTAATTTGCACAAAGCAATTCACGATATAAAAGCAAAACTATAAACTTGCAAGGTAAATATATCAGTTCATTCAACACTGACCATCAAAAAATACATATACACATATATGACATGAGGAATACTTTAGTCTCCAGTTATATTTCCTGTGAGATTAGTCATTAGATCCCATGATTGGCCTTGTTAATGCCTTGGGGAAAAAAACAGATAATTATAATGAGTTAAATTTAGAAACAACAGTCATTTTTTGTGGATTAGAAATAGTGAAAGTCAGTGTCTAATCAGTCTTTTTGCCTCAAAAGCTACAGGAAGATTATAAGAAATAATGAATAGAAAAAAATATGTACTATTTCTAATTGAAAAATGGCTTTTATTTCAGCTCCCTTGTATGGCCGTTTAGTTAAATATAATCATGCTTATGTTTAATGTCTCCTGTATATTCCTGCTATGATCTTAATTTTTTAAATTGTTCTTGGGTTTTAAAAAAAGTTTGACAGATAGTAATTATACATTTTCATGGACTAAATAGTGATGTTTCAATGCATATAATTTATACTGATCAGGACAAGGTAATTTGTATGTCTATCATCTCTAATATTTATCATTTCCTTGTGTTAGAAACATTCAGTATATTTCTTCTAGCTATTTGAAACAATATATTACTGTTAACTGTAGTCCTCCTACAGTGGCATAAAACATTAGAACTTATTCCTCCTATCTAGCCATAATTTTGTATCCTTTAACAAATCTCTCTCTACCCCTCCCTTCCCCATTCCAGCCTTCAGTTTCCTCTGTTCTACTTTATACTTCCAAGAGATCAACTTTTTTTAGCTTCCACATATGCGTGAGAGCATCTGGTGTTTAACTTTCTGTTCCTGGCTTATTTCATGACACATAATGTCCTCCAGTTCCGTCCATGTTGCTGTGAATGATAGGTTTTCATTCTTTTTATGGCTGAGTAGTATTCCATTGTTTATGTATACCACATTTTCTTGATCCATTCATCTGATGTGGTAGACCTCAGTTGATTCTATATCTTGGCTATTGTGAATGGTCCTGCAATAAACAAGAGGGTGCAGATGTCTCTTTGATATAATGACTTTCTTTCCTTTGGGTAAGTTCCCAGTAGTGGCATTGCTGGATCATATAGTCATTCTATTTATAGATTTATGAGAAACCTCTATACTGTTCTCTATACTGGCTGTGCTAGTTTATGTTTTCAACAACAGGTATAGTATACAAGTTTCTTTTCTCCACACCCTCACCACCATTTGTTATTTTTTGTCTTTTTTATAGTAGCCATCCTAACTGGGTAAGAAGGTACCTCATTGTGGTTTCCACTTGCATTTTCCTGATGTTTAGTGATGTCGAACATTTTAAAATATATCTGTTGGTCATTTGTATGTCTTCCTTTTATAAATGTCATTCAGATAATTTCACCATTTTTTACTCAGATTGTTTGGGTTTTGCTGTTGATATGTTGGAATTCCTTGTATATTCTAGATATTAATCCCCCATTGAATGAATAGTTTACAAATATTTTCTTCCATTCTGTTAGTTGTCTTTTCACTCTGTTGGTGTTTCCTTTGCTGTGCAAAAGCTTTTTAGTTTTATATAATCCCAGTTGTTTATTTTTGCTTTTGTTGCCTGTGCTTTTGAGATCTTATTCATAAAATATTTCCCCAGACCAATGTCCTAAACTGTTTCTCTTATGTTTTCTCCTAGGAATTTTATGATTTCAGGTCCTACATTTAGGTCTTTGATCCATTTTGAGCTGATTTTTGTATAGGGTAAGAGGTGGAAGTCTAGTTTTATTCTCTCTCTGCATATGGATATCCAGTTTTCCCAGCAGCATTTATTGAAGAGGCTATCCTTTCTCCAACGAGTGTTCTAGGCACCTTTATCAAAAACCATTTGGCTGTGGATATGTGGATTTGTTGCTGGGTTCTTTATTCTGTTACATTCTTGTGTGTGTCTCTTTTTTATGTTAGTACTATGCTGTTTTATTTCCTGCAGCTTTGTAATATATATTGAGGACTGATAGTGTGATACCGCCATCTTTGTTTTTTTGTTCAGTATTGCTCTGGCTCTTCAGATTCTTTTGTGGTTCTATTCAAATTTTAAGTCTTCGTCTTTTTTTATCTCTGTGAAGAATGTCATTGTTATTTTGATAGAAATTGCGTTGAATCTATAGATTGCTTTGCATAATATTGTCATTTCAACAATATTAATTATTCTAATCCATGACCATGGGATGTCTTTCCATTTGTTTGTATCCTCTTCAGTTTCTTTCATTAGCATTTTGTAGTTTTCCTTACAGAGGTCTTTCACCTTCTTGGTTAAATTTATTCCTAGGTACTTTACTTTTTTGTAGCTATTGTAAATGGGATTGCCTTCTTGATTTCTTTTTGCTAGTTCATTCATGTACAGAAACGTTTCTAATTTTTGTATATTAATTCTCTGCCCCACAGCTTTACTGAATTTGCTTATCAGTATTAACAGTTTTTTGGTAGAGCCTTTAATTTTTCTATATATAAGGCCATGTCATCTACAGAGAAAATCTGACTTCCTCCTTTACTCTTCTTAATTTTTTTTTTACTACCTGCCTTTATTTGCCAAAATGACTTTTTCTCCTTTACAATGTGGATGCCTCTTTATTTTGTCTTTCCTAATTCCTCTGGCTGGTACTGTGTTGAATCAAAGTGGTGAGAGTGGAAGCCTTCCTATTCCAGTTCTTAAAGGAAAAGCTTTCAGCTTTTCTCCATTCAGTAAGATGTTAGCTGTGATGGACTTTGTTTTAAAACAACCTACAAAATAAAATAAATTTATGTACATATCTAGATATGTATACACATTAAATATATATGTGTGTATGTGTATATATATATATGTGTGTATATATATGTGTGTGTGTGTGTGTGTGTGTGTGTGTGTGTGTGTGTGTATAGAGAGAGAGAGACATCTAAATACATATGAGTAGATATATGACATGTTCATGGTAAACTAGTTTGACCATGGTGTGGCCCACATACTTTTGCTTGCCCGTTTTTCTTCCCACAGTACCGTGGCTCTCCAGAGAACCTCTCATATACTCTGCTCCAAGAGCCCCAGCGTGTCTCCCAATCTGCAGCAGGACCACTTATGAAGAGGCTCTGTTATCAACTAAGTAGTGCTCATTTCTGTATGTTCTTGAAATCTGGAAAACCTCAAGACAGCAAATGAATTTATTTTTCTAAGTGGAATTTAATGCAGCAATTAGGCAGATGAGAAATATTTTTGACCCAAGACATTTTTGTTCATACCTTATAAAGGAACAGTTTTGGTTCTGCTTACAAATGACTTTAACATAGTATTGAAGTTTCTCTCTCTCTCCCTCTCTCTCTGCCTCTCTGTCTCTCTCTCCCTCCCTCCCTCAGTCCCTCCCTCCCGACTTCCTGCTTACAAATGACCTTACCATGATATTGAAGGTCTTTCTCTTTCTCTCTGTCTCTCTCAATTCTTTCATTCATTTATTCAACATATACTTAATATATTCTATGTACAAGGCACAATGTGAAGAACTCCAGATGTTTTAACACTCATAAGACACATACTCAAAATGCTACAGTATTAATTTGCTGCACCAATCATTTGGACAATTCAGTAGGTGTCATAGAGTTTCCAGGAGAAAGAATGTTTCTGGACCAAGGATCAGAATACAATTCAGGGAGGAGGTGGCAAGCATATATAAGGTAGAATGAATAGATGTTTGAGACACAGTAAGTTTTCAAGTTTACATAAAAGAGGTTTTTCTAAGAGAGTAGTGGGAAAGTGGGACTAAAAAGACTTGTAGTGACAAATTGTGGATAATTTCAAATATGGGCTGAGGGGCTTTAGATTTGTGTATTGATAGGCAAAGAGAGCCGTTAAGGATGTCTCTAGGAGAGGGACGTAGTTGCAGAGCTCCTTTACTAGGGTTGTACTGGAGTACAGAGAAGAGTGGAGTGGGTCTTTAGCGAGGTGATGTGGGCCTGATTTCAGGAAGTATGTGAAGGCTGGGAAACCTGAATTGTAAGGCAGGGATGTCGGGGGCTAACAGAGAGGGAAGGGTCAAAGGTAACGAAGACGTCAATCCCAGATGTCTGGTAGGATAGTGTAGCCTTTAATGGAATCAGAACATCGGGATGAAGGCAGTATTAATTTCTTGCAGGGGTAATAGATTGTCCTAGAAAATATCCAGCAGGTAGGAGGAAAGACAGACAGAATTGGGATTTGGGAGATGGTCTGAACTAAAGGTGCATATTTGAGAATTGCTCATGAAGAGATGAGAATTGATGAGATGTGGTAATGCATGAGATATTTGAAGGAATGAGAGGAAAGAGAATAAATTAGAGCAAAATCCTTTTTGTTTTTAACCTAAATTTTAATGACCAGCCTTAGCCTTTACTGTTCTCCCTGTTTTAGGTGACTCTCTATACCCTCAGTAGTTCTCAACTAAGGGCGATATTTTTTAAGTATGAGAAGAAAAGGGAGTGATACCACTGGCATCCCTGAGTAGACGCCAGGGAAGCCACTAAGCTTCGTGTCATGCACAAAAGAGCCCCACAACAAAGGATTCTCTGGCCCAAAATGTCAATGATGCCAAGGTTGAGAAACACTGCTCTGTGTTTGGCAAAAGGAAACCGTGTTGGTGTCTTGTTTAGTCAAACAAACTGTCTCCTAAATTTGGTCATCTCCTACAAGAAATGAAAAGCAGAAATACTTACAGAACCAAATAAGCTCTCCCACAAGGGTCTCTAATTCTTCCTGCACACTTCTCCATAGAAGAAAAACTAAATAAGAATGACAATTTGGGAACAGATTATTTTTACAAAAGCAAGTAAACACTCTTCTTTTTCAAGTAATTCCAACTAAACACATATATGGTAAAAGCCACTGGGAGGAAAACCAGGAAAGGGCTCCCACATGCCCATGTCTGTTCTGAATGTTTGCAGATACTCATGTTAAGTAAAAAGCATGCCTAGGTACTTGAGCAGCCTGGGTTTGCCTTTGAATCTTCTTTCTCTTTTTCTTTCTTACTATACTTAAGGTTCTGGGGTACATGTGCAGATCATGCAGGATTGTTACATAGGTATACACATGCCATGGTGGTTTACTGCCTCCATCCTCCCATCATCTACATTAAGTATTTCTCCTAATGTTATCCCTCCCCCATCCCCTACCCCCTGCTATCCCTCCCCTAGTTCTCCCCACCCCCCAACAGGCCATGGTGTGTGATGTTCCCTTCCCTGTGTCTATGTGTTCTCATTGTTCAACACCTGCTTGTCATGAGCAGAATTGATCTACATGGGTTGTGTTGGGCTTATACTTCATTGCACGGTTTCCAAGTGTTTCTGTGCCTGGAAATAATACTTTATTTTTGCAACATTCCTTAGGGATGCCTACTTGATTCATTGTGATAAAATTGGAACAATAAGTAGATGTGAGAGAGTCAAAATATCCATGAGCTCTTCAACAAGCCACTTCTCTGTGTGACAACATTTTAGCACAGTGCTTAAGAGAGGAAATTCTGTGCCGTTCTGTCCAGATTCACATCTCAGTCACGCTTGTTATTAATGCAGATTACCCCACGTCGCTTTCTCAGTTTCCTCATCCATAAAATGAGGATGGTAGTATGCCCATCTCATAGAGTTATTTGGGAGTAGGGGTAAGCTAAATTATTAGCCACATCCCCAAAGGTCTGGAATCATTTTAATGACATAATTCGGTATTGCTTAGCATTTCACCAAACCAAAGTCTTCATATTTTATCCTATTCTATACTTTGAACTGATGTTTATTACCCCACATGGATATAGTAATTTCTTCCCTTGTCAAAGACACAAAAATAATCACTAAATATTTCTTAGCTTGAAAAATGTAGCTTATTCTTACTGGGATGACATTTTGTAAATATGTGTTGCTGTCTGTAGAATGCCCCCATACCAAACATATTGATAGGGTTTTAATATTAATGAACTTTATAAATAGTGAGATCAAAAGAAATTTTGCTGCTTCTTTGCTTGGTTGATTTCTAAAATGTTTACACTGGAATTAAGTTAATACTTAAATATTAGAAAACAACAAATGTTTAAAGATAAAAATTGCATGGTTTTTTTTTCAGTATTTCTTTTAGAAAAACCTTAAAGTTCATCCATAGGTAAGTAGAAAAATTATGACATATATATATGATGGAATAACTATACAACAATTAAAAGGAATGACATTTTTATATTTCTGAGATCTATAGATCTCAGAAATATAAAATTGGATGAAAGAAGCAAGATAGAAAAGAATATGTAGTTACATTTCTTGTGAAAATTTAACAAGAAACATTATACAATACTATAAACAGATTATAGATAGCAGTTGTATCTGAAAGAAGGTAGAGGAATAGGCTGGGGAAGAAAAAGGGAGACCTCAACTTTATCAAAAGTTTCTTCTGTAGATCCAATTTATGCATAAGAAGCAAAATAACAAAATGTGAACATTTGTGAATTTGGGGGGTAGATACGAGTGTTGTTATGTTATTCTTTGTACTTTTCTGCATTTTTTAAGCCTTAAAAAATACTTTAATTAAATTGGACTTGAATATAGAAAAAATAAATTGCATTGACTACAAAGTAACAACTCTAAAATTAGGATAATTTGCCAAGAATTGTACTGCTCAAAAGTAGTTCTCATTCCTGTTCCAGTAAGAAGTTCAGTGTTGGATATTATGGACGTTGATTTGACTCTGAAATATGTGCCTACATAGAATAAATGATTTTCTTTTTTGAGTAGAGATTCTTAAGAGAATACACTGGAAGATGCTTGCAAAAGACAGGAATTGACTTTTATAATTTGCATCTTCTGATTATAGGTAGTGTGACACTTGTCAGGGTTTTGTCCAAAATGGTTCTATTGAACATAAGCTACGCTTTGATAAGAAGACTGAAGCACAATTAAATTCTGTCCTTTGTGCTCAAGGAAACTTTAGGATTGGCCCTCTGATGCAAGACCATGCTGGCCTTCCTTCTTTTAGGTGGAAATAGAATTCTTATATTCCTTGGAAAGCCAAAGCAAGGCCTGTAATCTTTCTTAACATGCATGTGTAACTTCCATTAACACATATCCCAGGTAATATTCCAACACTGCTATTTCTGTTGTATGGCTCTCAGATGGAATGTAGAAAAACAGCCAGGAATTATTTTCTTTTGGTTCCAGGTCCCATGTACTTTATATCATTTTCCGGCTGCCCCTCCTCCACAAAATGAATTGAGCCAGTTTTGTTTTCTGGCTCTAACTTTGATCATAAATTACATAAATTTATAAAGTAAATTTTATAAATGTTTTATTTAGTCAACCTCCATTTCAAGTATGTAAAACCCCCAAACTCAGGAATATGTTCAAGTGGTAATTTTTTTTTTTCTCAGGCAGGGTACAATATGAATTTTCTTCAGACCACTGTAAGCATAGACCCACCTCAAGGATGGTCAAAGCATATAATGGTTTCTTTCCTTCCCATCACTAGCCATAGTGGCTACTGCTCATATATTAAAGTGTTATTTCCTGCCAGTCTTAGAAGCAACCTCAGGATTTTCGTCAACACGACATGCTCAATTAATCTGAATTACTACCCAAGAACCTATTTACTCTTTCTGCAGATGTATTCCAGAATGTATGGAATTCCTTTCTGGTTCATAATCTGGCTAATTAAATATTACATCAATTATATTGGTTGAGACCATTTTTTCCCTTTCAGTTTCTAATAGTAGAGTAAGTGTCTAGGAAGCAAAATTGACTAAAATTTTGTGATTCTTACATCACAAAATAAGAAATACATTTTTTTACCAATAAAATTTCTCTCATTATTTTTGTCATGAGTAGAGAAATTTTATCAACAATGTAATTTGTTATAATACATGGAGCGAAATATTATTAGGTTTCAGACGTTGTGCCAAGTGTTATACATGTATTTCCTCATTTTATCTTTGCAATAACTTTATGGTGTAGGTTCTATAATTATTCAGGGAAGAACACTGAGATTAAGAGATTAATCTCTCTAAAAAGATTAATTTGTCCAGTAACACCTGGAAGTGACACAGTTCTATTTCGGGTCCACATACTTCCAATGCCCTTTAACCGTTACTCTACACTCAGTACTCACTTCCTAATTATTTACTCCATTTTACTATGACAGTTCTTTGGTTTATTTACATCTGTTTTTGTCTTCATAATGGACTGACTATGTAATAGTAAATTACTGTACTTCTTCTCAACTCCACATTCAGTGGCATCACATTGGTGGCTTGAAATGAGCCGTAGACAGAGAATTTATGCCACAGAAGTTGGCAAATACTACAAATTAGGGTTTTGTTTTGTTTCATTGAGAGCCAGTTGTTAAACATTTACCAGAACGCCACTGACCACATTGGTGGTGGTCTTGTTTTTGTTTGCTATTTTTGTACTTGATTTTGCCCTCATTGTATTCCTCACTAATCATATAATCTTGAGTATAAGTTAAGATTTTGGTGGCTGCATCTAATCCGAGAGTGAGTATAATGATGAGCCTCATTAGATTATTTAGTCAAGCAGCAAATTACTTATAAAACAAGCCTGAATTTTAAGAACAGAAGTACTTATTAGATGGCAAATAGAAAAGTAGAAAATGGGGCTTCTGAGAATAAACTGATGATTATGTGACCCTCAGATAAGTATCTGAAAGTTTTGATTGTATTTATTAAAGCAAAACTAGAGAAGAATTTACAAATTTGGTGCCACATATATATTTGACAGGGTCTCTCATTCACCCAGGCTGGAGCACAGTGGCATGATCAAAGCTCACTGCAGGCTCAAATTCCTGAGTTCAAGCAATTCTCCCCGCTAAGCCTCCCCAGCAGCTGGGACTACACATGTGCACCACCACCCTCTGCTAATTTTTCTTTTTTTCTGTAGAGACAGGGTCTCCCTGTGTTGCCCAGGCTGTTCTTGATCTCCTGTGCTTCAGCAATCCTCTTGCCTCAACCTTATATTCATTTTTATGTAAACACTTTGATATATTTTATAGTTTCCAGCTATCTGCAATGTCTGGGATCACTGTCTATACAAATAATTTATTGTTTCAATTTCTAAAGGAAAGTGGTGAGATTTTTAGGGCAGAGTTGGGCCTTTTTTATCCTTTTATTTCCATTCTCCATCCCACCCTCTCTCTTTTGATAATGCATTGCAATTTGTAACTACTGATAAATAACTGGAATTCATCTGGTCATAAGATTCATAGCTGGTGTTCTCTTTTTAATGTAATACATTGTATTTTCTGCAAGTCTGATAGAATATGGAACTGAGTGGGAAATTTGCATAGTTCCGTTCTCACCTAGAATTGCCGAATAATGTTCTAGTTCACCTTTTATATAAACCTTCAGATGAACCACTTAGCACCTCCTGGAGACCAATATGAGATCAAATTTTCAAATTAATAAAATTGTCATTATTCATTCATTCATACATTCAACAAATTTTTGATGAAGTAAAATAACACAATAAGCATAACAGCTACCATTTATCGATCACTTACTATGCTCCAGATTCTGATATACATACTTATTGCTGTGTCCTGTACAAAACACACAACAACATTATAAGGTAGCTGTTAATATTATTCTTATTTGAAAAATGAAGAGACTATTATTTGGAAAATTGAAGTTACTTATCCAGATCTGAATCCAGATAATTGTTGCTTAATTCTGAGCTCTCCATTGTCTAGTACCTTGCCTTTGTATTTAACACCTTTACTAGGTGTTATGTGGAATGTCAGAGAAACATGTAATGTTGTTATGAATATTGAACTCTCAGTCTCATTGGAGAAAACACACATGGTAATGATTACATAAAAAAGATGAGTATATATCCATTTAGCACAAAAATAATCAAATATAAAAGACATAAATGAAGGAATACTTGGTTTTCTTTGCTATACCGCTTCCTTTTGCCAGCATAAGACATCATTCATATATCAATCATGGCAAAATAGATCAGAGGAGTGATATTGTATGTTGTTTACCTTAAATATTTGGAAAGTACACTGTACATTGAATTAATCTAGCTACATAGAAACCTGATAGTATATGTTATAGACACCAGGTTCTTTGATAGCTCTTTAATAGTTTCCTCAAACACCATCCTCTGTCACCAGCTCTCTAAATAGGGTATCAATGTCCAGGACTTCAGTAGCTCTTTTCCTATATGGACACCACTGTTGATTGAATACTTCCTTTGCTTCTTGTGCAGTGTGCTACAAAGTTCTCCCCAAAGTAGAATAAAATAGATCTCCATATTCCCTGGAAAAAAATTTTGTAAAAGGAAATCAGTAAATGAGATCCAGTAATCACTCACAGATATTCCCTACCATCTTTGCCGTGTCTAATATATATATAACATAACTCGGGCTGGTGCAGTGGTTCATGCCTGTAATCCTAGCACTTTGGGAGACCGAAGTAAGCAGATCACGAGGTTGAGGCACTGAGACCATCCTGGCCAATGTAGTGAAACCCCGTCTCTACTAAAAATAAAAAAAATTAGCTGGTCGTGGTGGTGCGAGCCTGTAGTTCCAGCTAGTCCAGAGGCTGAGGCAGGAGAGTAGCTTGAACCTGGGAGGTGGAGGTTGCAGTGAACTGAAATCACACCACTGCATTCCACCCTGGTGACAGAGTGAGACTGTCTGAAAAATAATAATAATAATAATAACTTAGCTTAACAACACTGCTTTCAGATTGTATCACTTTCATTTTCATCTGAATTTCAATTGAATTTCAAATTGAATTTCAATTTCATTTTTGAATTATGTTTATATATTCTGTATTATATAACCGAAAGAAACACCAACACTTTAAAAAAAAGTTACAGACCAAGACTTAGTAAGAAATTTAACTTCACACTATTTTAGATAGTTGGTATTCTCCTTGTAAATGTTATTATATATTGTATTTCCTAGAAGTCTGTTAGAATATGGAGCTGAGTGGGAAATTTGCATATTTCTGTTCTCATCTAGGATTGCCAAATAATGTTTTAGTTCACTTTTTATATAGGACTGAGTCCAAGTATTTAAAAGGATTTTTTTCTTCTGTGTTAATTTTAACTATTTTATGGCCTTTCAAGAGCAGTAGGTTTTAGGTATTTTTCTGGACTATGTGTTTAACAACTCATACAATGCTTGTGTGAAAATTATTTAAAAATACACTTTCTTTCAGATACTACATCCATTTGTTTGGAAATTGTCTTAATATGCTGGTTTTATTATTTTTATTTTCTCTGCAGAGATTTCATATCATATCAATAGCTGCTTTAAAATATTTGTCTTATAATTCCAAAATTTGTGGCATCTTGGGATTGGCATCTGTTGGTTATTTCTCCTTTAAAAGTAGATCATGTTTTCCTGACTGCTTGTCAAATAGTTTTGAATTCTATCCTGGACACCGTGGGGATTATGTTATGGGGACTCTGGGTTCTATTATATTACTCTAAATGTTGTTGATGATTTTGCTTTAGAAGACAATTATCTTGGTTAGACTCAAACTGCAAACCATCTCCCCTACAGTTGGTAGCTCAGTTCACTATCTGGAGTACTTTTATTTTGATTTTTATTTATTTTATATTTTTGATTGACAAATTATAAATGTACATATTTATGGGGTACAATGTGATGTTTTGTATATGTGTATAATATGGAATGATTAAGTCAAGCTAATTAACGTATGTATTACCTCATATACTTATAATTTTTGTGGTGAGAACATTTGAAATACACTTTTAGTAATTTCAAAATATTAATACAACACATTATTAACTCTAGTCACCATGTTGTGCCATAGATCTCAAAAAACTTATTTCTCATATCAGTGCATGTGTGTGTAGGGGGGTTGGTGGTTCATTGGTAGAATTCTCACCTGCCAAAAATGTATTTCTCCTGTCTAAATGAAACTTTGTTCCCATTAACCATATCTCTCTCATTTCTCCTCCCTCCCAACTTCTGGTAAATACATTTCTGCCAAAAATGTATTTCTCCTGTCTAAATGTTCCTGTTAACCGTAGCTCTCTTATTTCCCCTCCCTCCCAACTTCTGGTAACTACCAATCTACTCTCTGTTCCTGTAAGTTTGACTATTTAACTCATTCAAATAACAGAATTGTCTTCTTTTTTAAGGCTGAATAGTATTCTGTTGTGTATATATACCACATTTTATTTATCCATTCATTCACTGCTGGACACTTAGGTTTATTCCGTATCTTGGCAATTGTGAATTATGCTGCAGTGAATATGGGAGTGCAGGTCTCTCTTTGACATACTGATTTCAAGTCCTTTGGATATGTACCCAGAAGTGGGACTCCTGGATCATGTGGTAATTTTATTTTGAGTATCATATGGTTTTTCATAATGTTTCTATTGTACACTGCGCTTCATACTTAAAGGGATAGCAAGAGACTCAAGTGGAGTTTATACACAAAACTTGGGGCTGTCTTTCTCAGGCTCTCTCCTTTATGAAGTTCCCTAGCTTGCTCTCCAGTGGCTCTTTGCTCATATTGCTCCAGCTACCCTCAGGATAAAACTGAAGATCTGAAACTCAACCCATACCAGTTACTTACTCCAAATATTTACCTTCCTTCAAAATCTTCCTACTTTTATTGATTCTCCAAGGCCCTCAGCTAGTTTTTCTTTGTGTATTTTGACTAGTTGCTATTTGCAAGAGGTTCAGTTAGGAGCTTACTCTTCCAGACTGCAAATGGAAACCTGTATACAGATTTATTTATTTATTGCATTTTAGATTGTGGGGTTCATTTGAAGAACATGCAAGATTGTTGCACAGGTACACACATGGCAGTGTGATTTGCTGCCTTCCTCCCCATCACCTATATCTGGCATTTCTCCCCATGCTATCTCTACCCAACTCCCCACCCACCGCTGTCCCTCCCCTATTACCCCCTGACAGACCCCAGTGTGTGATGCTCCCCTCTCTGTGTCCATGTGTTCTCATTGTTCAACACCTGCCTATGAGTGAGAACTTGCAGTGCTTCATTTTCTGTTCTTGTGTCAGTTTGCTGAGAATGATGGTTTCTAAGTTCATCCATGTCCCTGCAAAGGACACAAACTCATCGTTTTTTATGGCTGCATAGTATTCCATGGTGTATATGTGCCACGTTTTCCCTGTCCAGTCTATCATCGATGGGCATTTGGGTTGGTTCCAGGTCTTTGCTATTGTAAACAGTGCTGCAATGAACATTCGTGTGCATGTGTCCTTATAGTAGAACAATTTATAATTCTTTGGATATATACTCAGTAATGGGATTGCCGGGTCAAATGAAATTTCTATTCTAGGTCCTTGAGGAATCGCCACACTGTCTTCCATAATGGTTGAACTAATTTACACTCCCACCAACAATGTAAAAGTGTTCCTATTTCTCCACATCCTCTCCAGCATCTGTTGTCTCCAGATTTTTTAACGATTGCCATTCTAACTGGCGTGAGATGGTATCTCAATGTAGTTTTAATTTGTATTTCTCTAATGACCAGTGATGATGAGCATTTTTTCATTTGTTTGTTGGCCTCATATATGCCTTCTTTTGAAAAGTGTCTGTTCATATCCTTTGCCCACTTTTGAATGGGCTTGTTTGCTTTTTCTTGTAAATCTGTTTTAGTTCTTTGTAGATTCTGGATATTAGTCCTTTGTCAGATGGATAGATTGCAAAAATTTTTTCCCATTCTGTTGGTTGCTGATTCACTCTAATGACTGTTTCTTGTGCTGTGCAGAAGCTGTGGAGTTTGATTAGGTCCCATTTGTTTATTTTGGCTTTTGTTGCCAATACTTTAGGTGTTTTGGTCATGAAGTCCTTTCCTATGCCTATGTCCTGAATGGTTTTGCCTAGATTTTCTTCTAGGGTTTTTATGGAGTTAGTTCTTATGTTTAAGGCTTTAATCCATCTGGAGTTAATTTTAGTATAAGGTGTCAGGAAGGGGTCCAGTTTCTGCTTTCTGCACATGGCTAGCCAGTTTTTCCAACACCATTTATTAAACAGGGAATCCTTTCCCCGTTGCTGGTTTTTGTCAGATTTGTCAAAGATCAGATGGTTGTAGATGTGTGGTGTTGCCTCCAAGGCCTCTGTTCTGTTTCATTGGTCTATATCTCTGTTTTGGTACTAGTACCATGCTGTTTTGATTACTGTAGTCTTGTAGTATAGTTTGAAGTCCAGTAGTGTGATGCTTCCAGCTTTGTTCTTTTTGCTTAGAATTGACTTGGCTATGCAGGCTCTCTTTTGGTTCCAATATGAAGTTTAAGGTGGTTTTTTCCAGTTCTGTGAAGAAGGTCATTGGTACCTTGTTGGGGATAGCATTGAATCTGTAAATTACTTTGGGCAGTATGGCCATTTTCATGAAATTGATTCTTCCTAACCATGAGCATGGAGTGTTTCTCCATCTGTTTGTGTCCTCTTATTTCATTGAGCAGTGGTTTGCAGTTCTCCTTGAAGAAGTCATTTACATTCTTTGTTAGTTGTATTCCTAGGTATTTTATTCTCTTTGTAGCAATTGTGAATGGCAATTTGTTCTTGATTTGGCTCTCTTTAAGTCTATTATTGGCATATAGGAATGCTTGTGTTTTTTGCACATTGATTTTTGTATCCTGAGACTTTGCTAAAGTTGCTTATCAGTTTCAAGAGATGTTGAGCTGAGACAATGTGGTCTTCTAAATATGCAATCATGTCATCTGCAAATAGAGACAATTTGACTTCTTCCTTTCCTAATTGAATACCCTTTATTTCTTTTTCTTGTCTGATTGCTCTGGCTAGAACTTCCAATACTATATTGAATAGGAGTGGTGAGAGAGGGCATCCTTGTCTGGTGCCACATTTCAAGGGGAATGCTTCCAGTTTTTGCCCATTCAGCATGATTTTGGCTGTTGGTTTATCGGAAATAGCTTTTATTATTTTGAGACTGTTGAATTTTGTCAAAGGCCTTCTCTGTATCAATTGATATAATCATGTGGTTTTTGTCTTTGGTTTATGTGGTGAATTGCGTTTATAGACTTGCATATGTTAAACCAGCCTTGCATCCCCGGGATGAAGCCTACTTGGTCATGGTGGATAAGCTTTTTGATGTGCTGTTGCAATCGGTTTGCCAGTATTTTATTGAAGATTTTTGCATCTATGTTCATCATGGATATTGGCCTGAAGTTTTCTTTTTTGTTGAGTCTCTGCTGGGTTTTGGTATCAGGTGGATGTTGGTCTCATAAAATGATTTGGGAAGGATTCCCACTTTTTGGATTGTTTGGAATAGTTTCAGAAGGAATGGTACCAGCTCCTCTTTGTCTGGTAGAATTCGGCTGTGAACCCATCTGGACCTGGGCTTTTTTGGGGTGGTAGGCTATTACTAATTTCATAGAGCAAAACATTTTACTACCATTTACTAGAAACACCTTGCAGTAATATAGAAATTTATGAAGTCTGTGATTCACGGTCTAGGCAGTGGACAGACAATCTTCTGTGAGCAGCAGCTCTGATAATATATGCATACTATGGCACCAGCACACACAGTTATTTTGATACTATTAAGATTATGGATGGTTGTTTTACATAAAATCTACGATTATGTTTTACATTTGCCCCTGGTCCTCACCTTCACTGAGACGCTCATCTAAAGCACCAAAGCACCCAGACTATTGAGAAGCAATTCGCTCTCAATAGTAACTACACAGAGAGCTTTCCCGTCATGTTGTGAGTAATACAATACTTAATATAGAATTGCCGAGAAAGTCCAACTTAAATCTCGCCTACTGCCTCAGTCACTGCCACAACTGCAAGCTAAATCCTACACCTCTTCATCTTCTCCCTTTCTAATCACACTGCATATTGCTCACCACTTGTAAAACTATCATAATTTCTATTAGTTTTGTAACATCACTATTTCAGCTATGGTGAAGACAAGCTACATGCCTCCTATTACGTAACACATTGAATCAAAACTTCTACTAGCTTGAAAAGACCTACTTGAACTGCATCTATCCCATTCTTCCAACTTGCTTTACTGCTATAATTATGGACTTGTCCCCTTCCTTATTATGTCGTAAATATAGCTTATCACTCTTCATGCAGACCTTTGTTACAAAAATGCTTAGGATATTGATGACAACTGGAGTGGATAGTTCAAAAAATAAATTTTAAAAAAAGTGCTTAGGATATTGAAAGAAATACCTCTGAATTTCTACATTCTTTCTCATGCATATTCCTCCCAAAACTAATTGTTAAAGAGTGTATAGTGCCATATTTCTTACATGCTGTTTTTATTCCCCATAATCTCTTAGCCCTCTCTGCCAAATGTTATACTGGATTATTCCTTAAAAATTATATAAACATGAAAATGTTCCTTTTCTTATTTGGATATATAATGCTAATTAAACAGAGTCCTGGTATTTTCTTAAAATTTGTGGAGCTCAATGTGTCAACTTGTACCAACATCAGATTAATTCTACACATTACTGCAATTATGAAACATTTAAGGAATGTTTATATTCAAATCAACTATAGCATAAAACATGTACCACAAAGATGATGATGTTAAGTAACTTTTAGAAGACTGTGGATCTTGGTTGTCAAGAGGTCCTTAATTGCTATCACATTGTCTCTTGATTAATGCACATAAAGTATAAAAATAATTTTAAAACTAATTCAAGAATAGAACAAATAAGAAATATCATAGGATTAATAAGTTAACTGGACATTCACACACATCACAAAGCAAGGGTTCAGGAGAGATCAAGCTGAAGAGGTTTCTGGTGGAGGAAGGTCAACTCTAAGAAAAAACGTTGGAAGTTGATGGGATGTGAAAACATCATCTGTTGAAATTACTTTCACAGTGAGAGAGTAACACCTTTCTCTTTAATAAATCATTACGTCTCCACTGTCCGTTGTACTTTGGCCCCTGTCTTTTTACAATAGCTGCAAAGTATCCATTGTGCCTGTAGGGCTAGAGAGCAATAGCAATGATAACAAGATAAGTTGACAACTATGATTCATTAAATGCATACTGCATGCATACATGGTGCTCATTTGTATTAGCTAGATAATTTGTAAAGCAGCTATAATAATCCTCATTTTTCAGAAGAAGAGCCTGATGCTCAGATCACAATGCAGTTTAAGATCACATGATGAAAGTAGCATAACTTGGATTATAACTCACACCCATCTGACTCTTAAATTTAAGCTAGTAACCATTGCATTACACAGTGCTTTTTGGAGGGAATGAACTCATCAAAGAAGGACATACCTTGTAAGCTCTCTGGAAAGACTCAAGTTATAGATGTGAAAAAGCTTTGAAAGCCAGAGAGTGCTACAGCAATGCAATGCATTGTTCCCTTTTGTTTACTTTTCTTTGTTTTTCACCTTTTCTGTCATCACCATTGGTAAATAGGAGAATCATATTAAAAACGTGCAATTCTCTTCAGGTTATTCTCTAGATCCATCCTATAATGAAACATACTCTTCAGTACCTAAGACAGTATCAAATAGTAGAATTACAGTAAGATAAACCTCTAAGCTCAATAATTCAAACTCTACATATCACCCTTTATTTTCTATTAATCTAACTTTTTGTAATGTATAGCCAAACAGAGGGATCACCTAAAAAACCTGACTCAAGTCTTCACCTTCAAGTATTGCATAAAAGCAAAAATATACCAATGAAAATAGAAGGCCTCTGTAAAATTACTGCAAAGTACACAATTTTAAAAAGTAAAACAAATCGTAAAGTAATCAGTCCTACAGAAATGACATCCCTAACCTTTCCCTAAATTACATGAAGGTTGTGACATTTCGTGGCCACTGGCACAGCTAAATATAAACGGATTATCCTGTGCCTGCTCCTCGTGCTTTTGCTGACTGACACAACAATTAAGGCAACAAGTTTCCTTCGTAAATTATAGCTCCATGCAGCTTTGAGTAAGCAGAAAGTGTACATTAGAAATATTTTTAGCTTGACGTGAAACTTTCCAAAGGCTCCTAATTAAGCAGTTAAGTCCAAGAAACTGTAATTGCAACTGCCAAAATAACTGGGAAATCATACCTTGGGTGGGATCAATCTTAAACTATTTGTTGGAAAATCTTATGAAAAGACTTTATTATTCTTTAACATCCTCTTAACAGAAGGGTATTTCTAATATTGCCCATATTGTGAGAAATGCAGGTGTACTGTTTATTTGCAGGGTATATATATAGTGATACTATATATATCTACTAGCAAATATAAATACTAGCAAAAAGAATGACTGTAAGCATTGGTCATTCGTGACTAGAAAATAAACCTCCAGAGTCTTGTCCTATACTGAACACTGAGACAGAGTATCACCAACCCGTGGGTCAGATGTGGATTCCCACCACGGATTCAGCTACCAGAAACAGCAAAAGAGATCTTTTTAGAACACCATTTCATAACTTGATCCAAAAGCTATTTAACCCCCATAGATGAGTCACATTTCCAAAGGAATAGTAGCAGAGTTTTATGCATACTATTTCTAAAAAGCTCAGATATCAGATATTGTTATATGAAAGTAATGATTATTATACTTTAAATGCTTTCAGATGAAAATGTCAGTTGTGTTCATGAGAATGTTCAGAGTCATTAGTATATATGAACTTAAAATAGTCATCTAGCTCCTGTTGTCACAAAAATCATGTTATGGTCACAGGTGCAGCTACCTCGATAAATCTGTGAAGATGTTTAGAGGATTTTATATTCATGTAATTTTAAATAATCATATTAAAGTGGTGTTTATTTAACTATTATTTTTATTTGAATTTCTTTATGTTATTGCTTTGATTCAGTCTAATCCCAAATTAGAAATGATGGTAGCAGAGAGTAAGAGGCACAAAATGGGCTGTCAGTAAAACTTTTTTGACAGCTACATTTGTGGAATACTTACCATGGGCACTAGATAATGCATGCATTTAGTCACTGAATGTTAAAGCCATTCTACTCAAATGAGGAGACTAAGGGTCAGAGAGGTTAGGAAGCCTGTCCAGGGTGACACAATACAAAGTGTCATCAATTGGGTTTGTACCCAGCCACTCTGGCTACTGCTGACTATTAACATCAGCAACATGTTAATGGGTGAACCCTTGTTAAGTGACCCAAGAATGGATGCAAACTGCTTCAGCTTAGAGGAGATAATCAGACAACAGAATATGGTATTAAAAAATGAGACTTAGTTTTAAACAAACACATCACATTTGTTTCATGTATATATAGTTTGAGAATAGGTCCTTTGGAACACTCTCATCCTACACTGATGGCACCACCATTTCTCAAAGAGTTGTGGAGCTATCCTTGGGAACTGACTTTAGAATCAATTAATAAGCCACAGTCTTACACAATGTAGCTGAATGGCTTCACAGTCTCACCTCTCTTTTTCTAAAACTGAAGTGGGGCCTGGCACAGTGGCTCACACCTGTAATCCCAACATTGAGGTGGGAGGAACTTGATCCCAGGAGTTTGAGACCAGCCTAGGAGACCTCATCTCTACAGAAAAGAAAAAAAAAAGTATTAGCCAAGCATGGTAGTGCATGCCCTGTAGTTCCAGCTACTTGGGAGGCTGAAGCAGAAGGGACACTTGAGCCCAGGAGGTCAAGTGAGTCACTCACTGCAGTGAGTCACCATTGTGACACTGGGTGGCAGAGCAAGGCTCTTTCTCAAAAAAAAAAAAAAAAAAAAAAAGAGGACTACCCTGGCTGCTTATGTACCTTCCTCCCCAAACTTGGCTCTAAATGACATTTGACTGTTAAAAGTATCAAATTCACGCTCAAGGGGCAAAAATGTGCCAGTTGTCAAAGTAGTCAAAAGGTTCTGCTGCATTTTATTTCAATCAATTCCAAAAATGTTTTGAGTAATGAAGGGATTATTATAAAATGTGTAGTCGATTAAGTTGGAAGATCTGATGAGGATCCTACTCATTTGGATACATAAGTTATTTAAAAGACCCCCAAAACAGGCCTAATTCCTTTAAAGTCCATGTGTGAAACTTCTGCCTTTGCTCCACTTTCTGTGCTAGGGAATAGGGGGACATGGGATGGAATAGAAAGTAAGGTGGATAGTTACTGATTTTTTTTTCCCTTTAGAATGTTTTAAGGTTGACGTCATCCAAAAAAAAAAAAAAAAAATTCTGGACCTCCAATAGCATCTCTAAATGGTTGTGGTAGTGATAGGGGGTGGTCAACAGCATTTACCAGAAGTAGAAAAGTAAAGGATTTTAATTGAGAATTGGCCTTAGAGAAAGCTTAAAAGTCAAAACTTTGTCCTTGGAACCCTCTTAGGTCTCCCCAGAGCCTTCATTTCTTCTCTCATTGAGCTTCACCCCTCCTCCAATCATCCTCCCATCACCTTTATTTCAATGCTTGCTATCAGAAAAGTACTAGCTAATGGCAGCTTGTCATTCTATATATGGCGAACCACTTATATTTGCATTATACAATGACACTTTCAGAGAAGGAAAAAGCAAACTAAGCCACAGAGGAAAGCCTCTATCCTCTGCACCCACTTCTCTTGAAGGAGACTTGCAAACCAAACCAAACACTTAGAGTGGTAGCACCTTCCTTAGATGGGGAAAACCAAATAGCTTAGAAGATTACATGAAATTTACTGGTATAATTGCAATAATATACCATAAGCCATGAGTCTTTGAAGAGACCCTTGAATTTCTAGCATTGTATCTCCATCCAGAAAAGAAAAGAAAGAAAAAAAAAACAAAAACTCCCAATGAAAACCATCCAATTTTAAAGGAAACACCTGAAACTAGCCTAGTTCATGTCCCAAAGAGGCAAGGATACCAGAGCTGTGGTATTTGGTAAGCACTTGAAAGGCCAGCAGTGGCCTCATCATGTAAATATCTTTATGATAAACTCTCAGAACAGCCTTTTTTTTTTTTTTTTTTTTTTTTTACTTTAAGTTTCAGGATACATGTGCAGAACGTGCAGGTTTGTTACATAGGTGTATCTGTGCCATGCTGGTTTGCTGCACCTAGCAACCTGTCATCTAGGTTTTAAGCCCTGCATGCATTAGCTATTTGTACTGATGCTGTTCCTCCCTTCGCCCCACCCCAACCCCTGCCAGCCCCAGGTATGTGTTGTTCTCCTTAATAGTGATAAAGTTTACCCTTGACAAGAATGTAACATTGATCAACATTAACACTGAGTAATGCTGGTTCATTAATAACGAATATATTTAATTAACAAGATTAAAATTAAAGTTTTCTTGTGCAATTTGGAATGAAGAGAGGGGAACCCTGACATAGTTTTGTAACTCAAATAACTTTACACATCCCTAAAAGTCTAACCCAAAAGAAAAATGACAGACAACTTATAAAAACATCAGCTCAGCCTTCAGACATCTCATTGGCAAGGTTAAACATATCTACATGAATCCACTCCACTATGAAACAGCCAGCTATGTATTGATTGAAAGAAAAAAAGAGAGAGGTGGGTCAATATAACAAGCCATATATCCAACAGAAATTGAAATTTGAATTATTAAATCTAGGTGTCCCCAAAGTAATCATTAAATATTCAAGTAAATAGAGAAGGATCAAAGCAATGATCCAGGATCAATGCTGTTAAAATGCAAAGGAACGTATTAATACTGTTAAATTAAGGCAGATGTTTCTGTTTTGTATACATTTAAGGGGTACAAGTACAGTTTTGTTGGGTGTATTTGGTAGTGGTAAATACTGGGCTTTTAGTGTAACCACCACCCAAGTAGTATACATTGTATCCATTCAGTAATTTCTCATTTCTGACTTGCCCACCCATCCCAGTCTC
Organism: Sapajus apella; assembly: GCF_009761245.1. Classification (NCBI taxonomy): domain Eukaryota; kingdom Metazoa; phylum Chordata; class Mammalia; order Primates; family Cebidae; genus Sapajus; species Sapajus apella. Next base: position 75,459,693 of record NW_022436946.1, on the reverse strand, counting down.
CAGTAACTGTTATTCCACACTGTATGTTCATGTGTGCACATTGTTTAGCCCCAACTTACAAGTGAAAACATGTATGATATGATTTGGCTGTGTCCCCACCCAAATCTCATCTTGAATTGTAGTTCCCATAATCCCCATGTATCATGGGAGGGACCCAGTGGGTTATTTAATCATGGGGGCAATTACCCCCATGCTGTTCCGTGTTAGTGAGTGAGTTCTCACAAGGTCTGATGGTTTTATAGGGGGCTTCTCCCGATTTACTCAGCACTTCTTGCTGCTCCCATGTGAAGAAGGACATATTTGCTTCCCCTTCTGCCATAATTGTAAGTTTCCTAAGGTCTCTGCAGCCATGCTAAACTGTGAGTCAAATATTTCTGCTTCCTTTATAAATGACCCATTCTCAGGCATGTCTTTATTAACAGTATGAGAACAGACTAATACAATGTTATATTTGACTCTCTGTTTCTGAGTTGTTTCACTTAATAACATACAGTTCCATCTGTGATGTGGCAAACAATTTCATTCTTTTTAATGTCTGAGTAGCAAATCACACACACACACACACACGCACACACACACCAAATTTTCCTTATCCAGTCATCCTTTGATGGACGTTTACATTGATTACATATATTTGTATTGTGAATAATGTGGCAATAAACATAAAAGTGCAGGCATCCTTTTGATATCACAATTTCTTTTCCTTTGCGTAGTTAGCCAGTAGTGGGATTGCTGGATTGAATAGTAGCTCTATTTTTAGTTCTTTGAGAAATCTCTGTAGTGTTTTCCATAGACGTTGTACTAATTTACATTCCCACCAACAGTATATAAACATTCCCTTTTCTCTACATCCTTGCCAACATGTGTTATTTTTTGTATTTTTAATGATAGAAAGATATTTCTGATTCCTCAAAAGACACTGTTTTTAAGAAGATCTGAGAAGTTTAGTTGAGTCATAAACTGGTGCCATGTGGCTCCATGTTGGCATGTGCAAAATTGATGATCGGCAAGAACTACATGCCCATCAGACAGATTCAGGGGAAAGGTGGCAAGGAGACAGAGCTAAAAAATTCCAGCAATTTAAAACTTAAACAATGTATCCATGTTTCTTTCCACATAGCCTTCTGTGTTTGTAGAGAGAGAGGTCCTTTTCAAGGTGATTCATCAACAATAGAAAAGTCTTTGAACCATTGATCCTATAAGGTCTTAACTCTCTACTCATGAACTGTCTGTCTCTCTGCTTAGCGGTAGATTTATTTCTAGTAATTCACAAATGGCCCCCAGAGTCACCAACTTCTTGGAATTTATAACACACACTCCAAAATAAATCTTAAACATTCTACTATACAAAAACATTTTTTCTGCATCAAACATATTCCTTATCTAAATATATTGGGTCTACAGAGAATGTTTTTTGAAGATGTCAGCTTATACTGGTTTCCTTCTTGTACACTTAATCAATTCATGATTTTTTAAGACAAGAAATTTTGTAACATTAGGGTCTTTTTTTACCCAGTTAAAAATGCTTATTTAGAAGAATAAGTTTTTATGAGTTCTAGGAAGATATATTGTCAGGTAATAGATACAAGGCTGGCTGTCTTAGATCAGCCAACTTCATGGATAACAGAATTGTTGTCCAGTGCAAATGAAATATGAGTTAAAGTCTGGACTTGAGTTTGGATCTAAAGTAGTTTACTTTTCTGAGATAGCTTGCACAGTTGGCATAATCTACAATGGCATTCATTTCAGAGTTACTCAAAGTCTGCTTTCTATGTAAAAGAGAGGCAGAGCTATGTCTTCTTAGCTCTTGCTCTGATTCAGATCTATTAAATGATTTTTATTGAGAGCCTACTACATACATAGCAGCAGCACTCTGTCCATTTCATTTAACTCCTGGAGAATGCATCTCTGGTATAACTCTTGTTCCCAGATCTCCTGTGGGAATAATAATCTTTCACACTTACCTAGTTCCTGGAGATGCTGTGATAATTGACAAGTGAATGTTAGTGAAGTACTTGAAATCCTCAGATGAACCTGTTATGTAAACATGGAAGAATGCTGTCTTTCCAGGCCACAGCCATAGCTGGAGCTTCTCTAAACAATGATGGTTTTTTCCTGGTTGGGTGCTACTTGCCTGAGGCTCTCTTGTTTTGAGATAGCTGGTGTGTCCTTTATTAATATGTATCCCTGACTCTTGGCCCAGTGAAAGACAAAGATATGATGACCAAATTATATTTTACATGGGCTAAATGTCTCCTAATCTCTCATTTCTTTTGAATGGAGTGCCTCAAATCTTGGTGATTCGTTTAAAAAAAAAGCGACTGAGAAAGATTTGCTTTTTGACTAACAGATACTCCTTGTGTTCAGGAAGATTGTTGCAAAGATACTAAAACTTTCCAAATAATTGTCTGCTTAGAAGTTGGTTCATATATAATGGAAGGGAGCAATTTTTCAAATTCTATCAAATTTAAAAGTAATTTAAGTAATCATCACATTAAAACAGTGTATTATCAGATTAAGGATGGTATTATAACTTTTTCAAGTAGTTCAAACATTAGAAAGCTACTCATATGAAGATTTTGTAGTAGACTCACCGAACATCTTGCAAATTTATTTTGTAAGTTGCTGAAAACTCCTACTATTTTAACTTGTCAACATACATCTGAAATTATTGGTTCAATGACAGTTTCTACAAAATACAATTTTGTGTCTCCTGTAATGTGTGTCAACAGTTATCAGTATTAATTAGTACTCAGCAGTCAGGAACTGAGCTCATTTCCATCTCTTAATCTGGAACCAGCTCAACAAAAAGTCCCATTATCTAAACAAGCCTGGCTACGAGTCCTTCAACCTAAATGTCATAGTTTTCTGAGTAAAGCTTTATATCCACTTGTTTTTTTTAATACCTAAATTATTATTATCATGGCTTGCAATTTACTGAAAAGATCACTTTCTGAAGAAGATATGAAGAAGAAAAACACAAACTTTTATCCAAAGTAGATTTTAGACTTTTTTAGTCTTTGATATATATTCAACTGATCTGAGTCCCATCAACTTCCTTCCACCCTCTACATTCATTTACTTAAAATCTAAGTTATTCTGTAAATACTGTAGGGGCAAAGTAATACTTTTAAAATTACCTATACTTACTTTAAAAAGTTGAGAATAGTTACGATTTGTGTGGTAAAATTATACTTTACAGAATTGTTTTTCTTGAAAATAATTGAGATGCTTTTTTCAGAATATATGTATATATATATATTTGGATTGATACCAATATATTTCTTTTTTTATTATACTTTAAGTTCTGGAGTACATGTGCAGAACATGCAGGTTTTTACATAGACATACATGTGCCATGTTGGTTTGCTTTATTCATCACCCCGTCATCTGCATTAGGTATTTCTCCTAATGCTGTCTCTCCCCTATCTCCCCACCCCTGCTATCCCTCCCCATCCCCAACCCTCCGACAGGCCCTGGTGTGTGATGTTCCCCTCCCTGTGTCTGTGTGTTCTCATTGTTCAATATCCACTTATGAGTGAGAACATGCAGTGTTTGGTTTTCTAGTCTTGTGCCAGTTTGCTGAGAATGCTGGTTTCCACCTCCATCCATGTCCCTGCAAAGGACATGAACTCATCCTTTTCTATGGCTGCGTAGTATTCCATGGTGTATATGTGTCACATGTGCTTTATCCAGTCTATCATTGATGGGCATTTGGGTTGGTTCCAGGTCTTTGCTATTGTGAACAGTGCCACGATGAACACATGTGTGCATGTGTCTTCATAATAGAATGATTTATAATCCTTTGGATATATACCCAGTAAAGGGATTGCTGGGTCAAATGGTATTTCTATTTCTAGATCCTTGAGAAATCACCACACTGTCTTCCACAATGGTTGAACTAATTTACACTCCCACCAACAGTGTAAAAGCATTCCTATTTCTTCATGTCCTCTCCAGCATCTGTTGTCTCCTGATTTTTTAATGATTGCCTTTCTAAGTGTCATAAGATAATATCTCATTGTGGTTTTGATTTGCATTTCTCTAATAACCAGTGACAATGAACTTTTTTTTTCATATGTTTGATAGCTGCATAAATGCATAAATGCCTTCTTTTGAGAAGAGCCTGTTCATATCTTTTGTCTAATTTTTGATGGGGTTGTTTTTTTCTTATAAATTTGTTTAAGTTCTTTGTAGATATTAGCCCTTTGTCAGATGGGTAGATTGCAAAATTTTTTTCCCATTCTGTTGGTTGCTAGTTCACTCTGATGATAGTTTCTTTTGCTGTGCAGAAGCTCTTATGGTCAATTAGATTTCATTTGTCTATTTTGGCTTTTGATGTAATTTCACATTATTACTCTAAATAGGGATAATGTAAAAACAGGTAGCTAGAGATGGAGGTAGTTCATTGCATATATAAATACATGTACACATAGTATTCGTAGTTACTATCCCTTCTGTTTCTCTTTTTTCTTCAGTAAAACTAATTAATAAATGGCAAGGCTGTCTGTGGCCTTCCTAATAGTGTTTAAAATGAACTCTTTAGCCATATTAAAGAGAGCACAAACAATTTAAGTATGAGTAAATGGGACATATTCCATGATATTTATAAAAATATGAATGTCTGCCTTCCCCAGTGGTTTGTTGGAAGTAGCTCATACAAGCTTCTGAGAGCTGGAAGTTAAATTTTCTGGATTTTTGAAAGTAGATTAATACATCAAAGAGATCTACTCTCCCATGTTTATTGCAGCACTATTCACAGTAGCCGAAATACAGAATCAACCTATGAGCCCATCAATGGATGAATGGATTTTTAAAAATTTGGTATATATACACAATGGAATATTATTCAGCCATAAAAATAATGAAATCCTGTCATTTGCAACAACATGGTTGGAATTGGAGGCTATTACTTTAAGTGAAATAAGCCAGGCATGGAAAGACAAAGATCACATTCTCACTCATACATGGGAGCTAAAAAAGTGGATCTCATGAAGATGGAGAGTAGACTGGTGGTCACCAGAGATCAGGGAAGGCAGTGGGGAGAAGGGGAAAAAATATATATGAACGTGTTTATTACCACTGAACTATACACTTAATGATAAAGATGTTAAATTGTATATATATATATATATACTTTACCTCAATGAAAAATAAGATAAAATAATTTTTAGGAATTCTATGAGCCAATTTTTAAACACACACATTAAACAATTATATAAACTTAAATAAAATACATTAAAAAAATAAATACTCAAAACTCATCACTCTCTAATTATTGTATTGTCTATGTTCTTGGAATTATGTATTGTCTCTACATGATGAAATATTATAGTGAGCTCCTGTTACACACTTCTTCACAACTTCAGTCAGTGACATCTGTTTTTTAAGCTTAAAATCGTAGAAATATTTATACCCCGGGAAACAGCAAATGCTGTGCATTAACATTTTTTTCCTGGAGAGTTATTTATTAAACAATTAATAGCACACTACCAGTTTATCCTAACAAAATTTTTAGATAAATAATTATGTTGATCCTTTATATCAATGTATCCCTCCCTCCTGATAGACTTTAGTCAAAGTGAACAAAGTGCATTTTATATTCTAGTCTTCTAATAGACTATGTATTTCTCTTAAGTTCTGTGAAAAGTGCTTTGCGATTTTGTGATTCTAAGCCCTCTTTCTAAATTTGAACTTCAGGTGGGATCCTAGACGATACTGAACATTTCTTTTCTTTTGGGAGGCTGTGAGGAGACAGTGTCTCCCTCTGTTGCTCAGGCTGGAGTGCGGTGATGCTATCTCAGCTCACTGAAACTATCGCCTCCCAGGTTCAAGCGATTCTCCTGCCTCAACCACTTGAGTAGCTGGGACTACAGGCATGTGCCACCATGCCCAGCTAATTTTTGTATTGTTATTAGAGACAAGATTTCATCATGTTGGCCAAACTGGTCTCCAACTCCTGGCCTCAAGTGAGCCACCCACCTCTTTTTTAATGTAGGTTAGCAAATAATTTTTGTTTTGCACCCTTCTGTGGGGCAGCCCTGGCTGACGTGCAGCCAGGTTGAATGCTTGTTCTGCATCCAGCAGCAGGAACGAAGCTTAACAGGCACTGAAGGGAAGTGCAGCAACCTTGGGGAAGAGGAGGACTCAGTATAAATGTAACACACCAAAGTAATTCATCAGTAGTGCCCTTTCCAATAATGGCCCAAGTCTTCACAGTTCCACTTCCATTCATTTTTATTTTGTGGCATATTATCATGTTTCTTATAAATATTTAGAGAAATGTGTAGTTGGATTATAATGTGCACAATGAACCTTAAAGTAAAGCTGTATTTATTACTTTCTGCCCACCTCCCAGATGGAATAAATACACCTTTTTTTTTTGTAAATCACTTCTAACAGGAACCACGACAGACCAAATCATTCCAGTGTCCTACTTTGTAGTGAAGTATCTGTGTAATGAGGTTATAATGACCTAATAAATAGATATACCATGAGAATGCTTAAGAATCTTCATGCAGCATTACCTTCAAGATTTAAATTAGTTATCCTCTGAAAATATAATACAGATTTTTTTTTACAATCTGGTTGTATCGAACTTTCAAATTAACCAACTAATGGTACATATAAAATAATTATAATCACACTTTACTTAGACAACACTAATATGGGATGATCAGAATATTACCTATGATGACAAAACTGTTAACAGATTACATAGCTTTTTTAGATAAAAATTTTTCTTACTACTAATATGTGTTTATATATGTAAAAAATCAATATTACTATAGAATTATGCTAAAGTTTTTAAAAACAATCCAAAAAAGTTTATGATGTCTACGTTTAAGTCTTAAAAGAGAGAATAAGAGTGAGTATATGATAAAGGATTCTTTTATTATAGTTTAGTCCTTTGAGGTGTTGTGTTTTCTATTCATCTTTTTTATAATGTCAAAACATGAAAAAATCATCTAAATGACTTGTTAAGGAGCTAGTAACAAACTCTTTATACATACACACACACACACACAGTCCATGGTTTGTGTGTTTTTGTGCATGTATAGATTAGAGCAAGCAGATTAACTTTATAATGCTAGTTGAGAAGTGTCATTTATGAGTTCACAATTTTCCAATTGTAATTTCATAGCCTTGTGGAAGGAAAGACATAATTATCATTTCTAGTGTCCCTAGCCTCACTGAGCAAATGGCTCTTGATATTGACATTTTGTACCATGGATAATGATGCTCTCCCTTCATTCAGTGGAACAAGAAGTGCTATATAAGCACTCAGTCATCAATAGCCATTGTTTTATCATCAATTATCACACATTAGAAAAGAAACAGCACGAAGCCTCACCCAGTACAAATTATTATGTTCTCACCAAGCCTCACCAGTATTAAACATTCAAATTTAATTCAGACTTCTGATAGGAAGATAAGAAACTATGCCACGGTGGACCAAATGTTTTTAACCAGTTCTAGCATTTTAAACAAAATAAATTAAAACGATTTGAAATTTAAATGTTTATTTTTAAGGAACATGAAACTCTGGCTAAAATTAACTAGGCACTTAAAAAGTTCATCACCTAGTTACACTAAATATATTATTTTGCTAAAATGCCAGGTTAAAAGAAGGAATTATTAAAATAAATTACAGTACAAATAAAGAAAGGTAATCTGTGTTTTTGTCTATATCAGTATGCATACATACATGCACAAAAAAATAAGCAAAAGTAAGTGGGTCTTAATGCTCTGCACTACAGTCCATTACATTTGTAGACAAATCTAGAATACAAAAATTTTATTGTTTGGTCAAGTATTTTTATTTATACTGACAAGACACCAAGGAAATGATATTCATATGGCTTAATGTAGTTTAGAAAGGCACTCTGGTGAAATTTTGGCTAATATTAGACTGGAGGGAGAAAGCACTATTATGGAAACCAAGGTCTTGGAAGTGAGTGGTCTATGAGTCCGAAGTATATTATGCTGCAGAAATAATGAGTGCTACCAGCTGAGATATAAAATCCACCATGCAGATTTCACCCTTTGGTATAGATGAGATTTTAAATTAGATTTTAGCTAAACGCCTATTTTCTGAAAATCTTAACTAAAATTGTTGCCTGAAATTTGTCAGTATACCTGGCTTTAAGATTTAATTAACCAAGAAGTTGAATACAGGATCCTGTATAAAAGCATTGTAATTCACATCCATACCTCTCAAAAGAGCAAAATGAGAGGGTTTGTTCCTATGAATTGAGGAAAGTATACACTTTTACTGTGTAAATTTCGAATGAACATTTTAAAATGTCTTTATTAGGCACAGCTGCATACAAATGGTATTTCTATTTTGGCTCAGTTCTGTTAGCGATTCTGTTGTTTATATCATCAGCTTTTTTCCTTTTTTCTTCAAGCATTCTAGACAGAGTCCCTCTAAGAAATGAAAACAGATGAGACTGGTTTAGAGTACAGCCTACCTAGCATGTATTTCTTTGCTCAATTTTTGTATTACAGTAATCTTGAGGTTGACAATGACATAAGCCTCTTACCTTAAAAGGTTGAGATTCCCTATATAAATTTTAGGTTCTTAGATAAGGGTTTTTTTTTTCATGGTTGTAAAATGTATTATTTAATAAGACTTTAATAATAAAAGTAGGCCAGTAATTTTACCAAATCCTTGATAGAAATATATATGTATGTATACACACACACATCACATATGTATGTGTGTATGTATATGTACTTGTATGTGTATTTAAATGAAGATGCTTTCCAGGTTGATAGACAAGTTGGGAAAAGAAAATATGGTATGAGTTCATTTCTTTAAGACTCCCCTGCCCCAGTGAATCCTTATAAAAATATTAGACTAATGATGGAAATTTGTCAAGTTACAGAATAAGAAAATACGTTAAATCTGAATATATGGTACTGACTATGGCCAACAAATAATTCTTTTAAAGAAGTATCTAATGAAAAAGAAATATTTATGCATTAAGAAAGTGCCCATGTTCTAGACTGTTGCAATGTGGAGGTCCCCATGGCCAGCAGATCTACTCCGTGGCCAACTCCGATGATGTAGCTGCACACACCCCAGGGCTATAGTAGAAGAATCCCAGACCCTGCCCCACCTCCTTGGGGCTGGAGCTGCAGAATGCTGGGGACATGCCTGAGGGTTATGGGCATACATGCTTAAGCAGAACAAAGGAGTATATATCAGACCCAGAGAGAAAAAGATACTCTGTCACAAGGTGGCAAGCCCAGCACAGGCTGTGAAGGCTCTTAACACCCAATAAGGAAATATCCCAGGCCCACAGCACTCATGTGACCATGCAGGAGCCAACAATCTGTGCATGACTGCCTTTCCCAACAGAAAGATATGTGACTAGAAATAAAAAAGCACCACTCAAACTATTCTTAATAATTTTTTTTCAAAGAAATAAAGCACTTATTCTCAGGTTTCTAATGTTTTAACTTACAGTATGCTAAACACATATTCATCTTATTCTTTTTCCATTTCCCTAGGCATTTATAAGTGGCAATGAGAGAATTTTTAATGTTTTATTAAAAATTTTTAAAGGCCATGGATCAATCATAATTTTTCCATTGATTATTAAGATCACTTTCCAGTTTCAATTTTGAGGCATTTTCGTGGTCCCACACAACTGCGCAAAGACTGACTGTATGCTTCTAATGTTGGTGTATTCTACAGGAGGGGCAGTTTGCAACAAAGCAAGTTTACAGGATGAAGCCTTCTCAATTGCCTCAGTAATGACCTTGATATTCTGTCTTTGTGATTAAGCATAAAACTAAAAGACCTTAGAATGTAGGTGAGCATCAATCCAGTGAAATAATTTGTGTTTTTTGCATATTTACAAGTCAGGGAAGACAAAACAATGGTAGCTTTGTTGACCCAGTACACTGATTTGTGACCTGAAATATTGGAAATTCTCTCAGTAGATGTTACATCACATACTGATTATTAACAGTTATTTATTGATAGCCCAATACGTATGCAATGGAGGATACGCAAGTGCATGGCATGGACCCTACTCAAAGAGTTCATAGTTTAATTGAAGAATAAAAGTAGTTTCACTAATTTAATCAGTAAAAAATTTCTTGAATGCCTACTATGTGCTGGGCATTGGGCAAACTCTTGGGATTCATGAGAAAACATAATGCACAAAGAACTCTTGCCTCATAGAACTTGCATTCCTCAATAGTGAGTAAGAAAAGTATATTCGAGTGAAGAATGGTGTAGATCAAAAAGGAGAACAGACAGGGCTTAAGAGGTTGTGAGAAGTCATTGGAGAAAGTAGAATTTGAGCTGACTCATAGCTAGTAGAACTATATATGGAGTATACCTTAGAATAAACTTATTCTAAATTTTTCCCATGGTATTTAACTTTAAAATACATTTTTGCTTTGAAAAAATTCATTTATAAATACAAAGAAAAATTTCACAGATACTGAGCTATGCTTTAAAATTGTTTCCATATTTCTACAAAAATATATGCGTGGCATGTCTCTACATCCATAGATATTTATTTCAAAAGTTGGTTTGCATTTGCTTGCTGAGATCAGATGTTGCTATGTTTCTGTCACTTCATACTCTTTCTCCAAGAAAAAAGACTTTTGCTGACACATATAAATTTTGGGAGGGTTAGACCATTTTCTTATTGTGGAATATGTATACATATTTATATATATTTATATTTTTCCAATATAAATATTGGAAAATAGCTTTCTGAAAATAGTAACCTTCAAAATGTGATTTTTTTACATTGTTGCTCTCCAACCCTTAGATTTGTATTTTCAGTTTGGTACATTTTTTCCTTTCTATTTAATTTTGCTGTTTTTTCTCTTAAACATTCTGGTTGTATATCCCATTTAGTTGCCTTTCTAAGAATAGCTTTCTTATATAAAGCATATCTGTATTGTCTGATCCTTCCATTCCAAGGTGTTCTCCAATTCTGTATCTTGATTGTGGTGGTGGTTATAAATCTTTGCATGTAATAAAATTTCATGAAATTATACACACACATTCAAAAGACCGTAAAAACTGGTGAAATTTAATTAATATCTACAGTTTAGTTAATTTCATTGTGTCACCGCTGCTTTCTTGGTTTTGATGAAGTGTTATACTTATGTAAGGTGTTACCATGGAAGAAGCTGCATGAAATCTACATAGAACCTTTCGATGCTAGTTTTGCAGTTTTTATGAGACTATACATATTTCAAAATAAGTTTTTTAGGGTGTTCTCTAGTTTGTATCTTTATTCAGATTAGACCTGTTTATGTCATATAAATGTAAAAGGTTTATATACTCAAAGAGCATATGAACTTCTTCTTTAAAAAATTCCAAGGCTCTCTGGTATGACACAGAGAGCTTTATTATATAGAGTTGTATTATAATATTTAAAGTTTTATTATAATAGAGTTCTATAGTAATAAACTTTTCCTTTTAATTGCATATGCCTATTCCATAATGCTTTGAGAAAAAAATCTAATCAATGGCATTAAACACATCTATTGGTAGAAAATATATTTTTAAACATGAGTGGCAAAAGTTATTTAATGAATCTTCTTCCAATGTGCAGAAATGGTTGACAAATAATGTACCTTCATTTTCCCCATATTTCACATTTTTTCAATTTGACTATATCATATATCACTTTTTCTAATATATGATTTTATCTTTGCTTCTCCTAACTGCCGTTTCTCTATTTTTCTCAAATTTAACTCTGTATTTATTTTCTTGTAACTCTGTGCCTACCTACCTCACTATTTATTCTTGATTTTTTTTTTTTTTTTTTGAGACAGGGTCTCACTCTGTTTGTCACCCAGGTTGAAGTGCAGTGGCGCAGTCACAGCCTCAACCTCCCCATGCTCAGGTGATCCTTTCGTTTCAGTCTTTCAAGGTAGCTGGAACTACAGGCATGCACCACCACTCACGGACAATTTTTTCATGTGTGTATTTTTAGTAGAGACAGGGTTTTTCCATGTGTCCCAAGCTGGTCTCTAACTCCTGGGCTCAAGTGATCTGCCTGCCTGCCTTTCTTGGCCTTCCAAAATACTAGGATTACAGGTGGGAGCCACTGTGCCCAACCTGTTCCTGATTTTTAAATACCTTCCTTTGTTATTTCTTTATTATTATGTAATCTTGTTAACCAAAAAAAAAAAAAAAAAAAAGCTTTTTCCCCTTTTGTTGTCTCCATCCTCAAAGAGCAATTATTGATCTTCTTTATATAAGATACTAGGTAGGACCCCAAAGGGAAGACAGTGCCCTTTCCTGAAAAGTCAAGGCACAGTGAAGAGATGAGAGACAGGTATAATGAAACAAATACAAAAGATATGAATAAAAATTCAAATGATGTGAGGCTCCTAACGCTGTGTCATAAGCCTGATGACACTTCTCCAGCTCTATTTTCATTTTTACTCCAAATTAATTTTGTCTTCTTTTGAAGTCTCACCTGCATGATAGAAGACCACAACAAATACCTGACCCTCCGAGCTACTTACACTTTATTCCAGTTTGATTATTTCAACAGGGCCTTTTCAACATGCTCAGTCTTTTTTTGGCAGGGAAAAGTTTTTAAAGCCCTAAAATACAGGAATTGGAAGTCTTGACTTCACGCTTTATTAAGTATGTGACTTTGGCTAACTTAGTCTTTACTAGGCTTCAGTTTCTTCAACTGTAAAATAATAGGAGTAATAACAGAACTGTTCCGAGGATTCTGTAAGACAATTCATGGAAAGCACTTAGTACAATACCAAAAAATTAGCACAGTGTATATTATTTTTCTCCCTTTTTTAATTATCAAGGTCAGTGACTTTTAGAGAATCAATATATTCATTTTCTATTGTAAGAACTTTAATCAAGCAGTATCCATTTTCCTTGTAAAAATCTGTTTGTTACAGAGATAGTTCCCCCTTTTAAAAAATTATTGTATTTCATGCACTTTGAGATATTAATTCCTATGATCTTTATTTCTGTTTATTCTTGGTGTTAATGTTTTCCTGGCTCACCACTCCTTGGAACGCTCATGTGTGTGTGTGTGTTTTAGAGGATAAGAGATCACACTCTACTCTGAGTAGTTTTACCTTTGATTGTTATTTTTTGTCCATTTCATAGACATTAGTAATTACATGTACAGTATTAGAAGCTTTATCTGAAATGTCCTAAGGATATTAGGGTTGAGAGCTCACATTTTTTCTTAAGATAGCAATATAAATATTGCTATCCAGTCCTCTAAGATATTCCCAGTCTGATGGGATTAGAATAGTGGCCACCAGGCAATCTGAAACCCTTCAAGGATATGATGAGAATGCAGAAGTCCAGCCAAACAGGGAAACGGCATGTGCCTCATGAATTTTCTTTTTTGCTAATAATGACTCAAGAAGAAAACAGGTGGTTGTAACTATGCAAACCAAGCACCAAAATTCCAAATACAGAAAATAAACCTCAGAGACTCCTTTAAAGAATTATTTAAAACACAAATAAATTCCTAGGGGGACAGTAACAAAATTGAAATATGTAGAAGAAAGACCAGTGGGGTGTGTAGGGAGTTAGAGAATGAGTTGTGAGTGTGGCCCTCGGAATCCTGGGAGCACATAGGCCTCCAGAGATAAAATGGCCAAAAGAAAGAACTGTCCCTAATTAAAGGTCTCTAGAAAAACAGTGTCTTTTGAAATTCAGTCCAGAATCCTCCTGACCTTCTGCAAAAGATCCTCCTTGGTGTGTATCTGGATATCTTCCTCGGAAATAAGTTGATTGTAAACAGAGGGAAAAGGACAGTAATGGAGCTTAAGCCTTAGGGTCCCTCACTTGAGCTAGGGCCCCATGAGGCCCCTGTGCTAAATTTTCTATTGTAATTTGGAGTTGTTCTTCTGAGAAAAGGCTCCCAAAATGCTGTAAGTTTCAGGTCCCACAAAACCTGAATCTACCCCCAGCTGTCAAGTATAAAAAACTCCTTTAAATTAACTAGAGTAAGTCATCTCTCCTGAGGTCTGTAGCTTTTCTTTCTGCGCTTCTCACTGTGTCTGCTCCTTTTTCCTGCCCTCTGCCAGTTTTCTCAGCCTACTCGTGACTTCCCGGCCCTACTAAATCTTTAGTACATGTGGTTCTGGCTGGCAGTGGTGCTAAGTCTGGCTCAGACTCTACGTGAACTTTCAAACCAAACCCCCACAGGCAAGTAACTGACTCCTATCCTTCTGCCCCAATTCTAAGTTCCTTGGAGAGGGACCTGTCTGTCTAGCATGAGTTGGTGGTCACCTGGATCCACTCAGCTGTAGCTGGGCTAACTGGGGAGGGTCCTGTCATGGGCCCGTACAACTGCTTCTTGGAAAGTGAGAAGGGAAATTCTCTAAGGAGGAGTAGGTGAAGAGGCCATAAATGTCTGTCTACTGTATTTAAAAAGGAAGTTGACTAAGTGTTTTCAATCTGCCAAAGATATACTAAGAGCTGAACAGGGAGGGGCACTAGCAAATGACTTGCTTTCTCATTATGATTCACATAGTGTTCCAAAGCCACTGCTTTCCTGCTGTCTCTTTTTTTAGTATTTTTCAAATCTCTCAGTAAATTGCTTCCAAAAGACCTTTTTTCTAATTAACAGAATATGTCATAAGCTCATTCTAGTGTTCTGTCACCCTTATAATCAAGAGTTTTGTCCAGTGGGTCCATAGGCTAGGGGAAAAAAATCTAGTCAATGTCTTCCTACTTTATTTTTATTTATTATTGTTATTATTTTAGACAGGGTCTGGCTCTGTCACCCAGGCTGGAGTCCAGTGGTGCAATATTGGCTCATTGCAGCCTCAACATCCTGAGCTCAAGCAATCCTCCCACCTCAGCCTCCCTAATAGCTGGGACTACAGGCACTCAGCACCATCCATGGCTAATTTTTAAATTTTTATAGAGACAAGGTCTCACTATGTTGCCTAGATTCATCTTGAAGTCCTGAACTCAAGACATCCTTCTGCCTCAGCATCCCAAACTGCAGGGATTATAGGCATGAACCACTGTACTGGGCCACCAATGTCTTTTAAATATCTAAAAATATAATGTTTGTTTGTTTTTATCTTTGCACTGTTATTCATAGGAACATAGCCAAAAAAGAGAAATTGTATTATTTTCCAGATAAAATAGGCTAAAAACCAGAAGCAGCTTATGGCAGACTAAATGATTCAGTTGCTACTATGTGTAGCATACCCTTTACGGTGTAGTGAATGCATTTCTCAGCAACAGGTGTGCCTTAAATGTGTTAGTTGGGAATATAGGAAAAGTATGGTCCCAGACTTCTAGGAAAAAGCACTCCTTTCCTGCCCATACTGAATAGCCACTTAGAGACTAGAGTCTTTCCAGACCCTTACATGTTAATCCTTTTGAGCAAGTTACCAGATAGCTGAACACAAACTGGGTCAAGCAAGTCTGTTTCTCAGAAGGCAAGATGTGCCATCCTAACACCATAAATCTTACTCACTTTAAAAATACGTTTTTCTTTGATCCAGTTGTCTTTTCTCAATAACGCGTTCCTAAAGTTTATGTTTTGAGATGCCTGTTTTTGCATATTACACAGTGTTTTTGCATATTACACATAGTGTAATTTGCAACATATTTCTTGCCATTACACATAGGGCATTTTATTGGAAAGACTCTAAAGGGCTTAGGGAAAGGAAAATTTCCCTACACTGCAAAGAAAATTAGCTAACCAATCATTCTGAAACATAGTAAAAACTAGTTTTTAAAAATAGCTCATGATAGGTAATGGGGAGTAGGTAGACCCAAACAAGACTGGTCAGTTTCTACCTGGACAATGAAGTAGGCTTTAGTTTCCTCCAGATATAGGTATTTCTGTAACAGACTTTTTTTAGAAAGTTTTTAAAAATATGTGTAAGGGTATTTTATTTATGAGAAAAAAAAAAGGATTTTAAACTGCTTTGAATGTAAATAAAAAATTACAGCTGAAAATATCAATTATTTATGTTACACAAATAATTGTAAGTCTTGTGTACTGGAAGTAAACAATAAAAGTATGAACTTTATTTTGACCACTCCTTCCCCCTACCAGAAAAATAATGGCTCCATGGCAGAGGCAGTTTGTGTCTCAGTCCATATCCATCCCCTTCTTACTGGCATTACAAAGGGATTACAGCCTCCCCACTGCAAGTAGCTCAATGAACAAATATTGAAACTGTCTATATGCTGTTGCCCAGGTCATAAATTCTTGTATCTTGACGTATCATTCTTTTATATGCTTTACTTTTCTTTATGCTTTTTATTTCCATGCCCTTTCCCTTGTACTCTACACCTACCTGAAATGCGGCATGCATGCTGGCCATGCCTATATCCCATGAATGCTACCTCCAAAGCTGCCTGGCTCTCTATCCTTCCACTTTTCTTTTTATTATCATTAAAGTAATAATGGACCATTAGTACCACTCAAGACACAAAGCCAAGGAGTTTACAAATAATACATTACTAAGTGCTTTCCTAGCAGCCTTCCTAACTTAATGCCAATTCTAAAATGGCAAACTCTTTGCCCAGAAGCAATGTTTGTTCGCTGAGAAAATCTGGGTCAGTACATGGCCTTAGTTAAGCCACTTGTTTTTTCTTTATCTCGTTTCTGCCCCGCCCCACACCCATCACCGTGGAAATATTAAAATGTTAGCAGTAGCCAAAGCTTGAGTGAATCTGATTTTATGAAGCCATGCAGAATTATTTGGAGATGCTAGTTTCTCTCAATAATACCATCACCACATAATTTAATTTCATACACGTACACACACAGGGTCCTAAAAGTCTTAGCGCAATTTTAGGCTTAACTAATTTAGAAATATAAGTCCTATAAACTTGTGAGGAAAAAAAACATCATTTGAAAGTTTAATTAGTTAGTCTTCTTTCTCAATTATTGACTTTTGTGAATTTTTAATAATATTTTAGCTTTGATTGTTTTTGTTTCAAGTATTTGCTACTTTCAGCTGGAAAAGCTGGTATGTATTTCAAGGACATGGAAAAATTAGCATCCTAAGAATTGCAGAGCTTTTCACTTCTGAGTCCATATTGGAACATTGCTGTAAATATAGTTCATGTCTTTCATCCGGTAAAGACTTGTTGAGAACTTTCTACCTTTAGGGCCTACATTACATCGGCTACATTTCTTCATTTAATCCTAACTGCATCTTTGGAGTTAGATATCATAATCCTCACTTGGAAGATGAGGAACTGGAAGTCTAAAGGAGTGAAGTGACTTTACCATGATACTTAGAAATCGTATGTGGAAATCTGGACCTCAATCCAAAATCCTCCAGGTCTGCATCTCAGGTTCTTTCCACACACTTGCACTGTCACTCTTCTTGTTGATGTTCTGGATTTAGACTCTATCTCATTCAAGTGTGGATGTATCTAAAATTTGTCATGATAATGTGTATTGAAAGACAGTCTAGACCAAAATCGAGAAAATTCATAAGCTGAGTACCTCATAGATATAATCTCCTTTATCCAGGATAATTAAAGGAACTAAGCAGAATTAGTAGATTCACTACAGAATATTAAACCTATCTCAGGTCATATAATGGCCCTGTCAGCACTCTTCTCTCTGTAAGATTCAGTGCATTATCTCTTTGACAGGCTAATCCCTAGCTTGAGTTCTTTTGATCATAAGAGATCCTGAACAGGATGTTTTGCCATCCAGAAAACCAGCACCACTGAGACGCCAGCTGGAGACATGTCATGAAAACTTGGCCCTAATTCCAAAGCCAACAGTGTGTTGAAATTAGGGCATATCATTTACTCAGTTCCTGACTGCATACTTCACAACTGACAACTGGAGATTACTAATAATGTCTTCTACTTGTGTGTACCCCTCATCCAGGAGGATTCCAAGTCATTGTATCAGTATGTAGGAGTCATTTAACTCTCTGATTGCAGAGTGCTTTTAAGTCCTCAGAATCTTTATTGTGGAGCAGTGTTTTTCTGCCAAGAAGAGTTCTCAATTAAAGATCTAAACCTTTTAGTCACTGCCTGTGTCAACTTGCCTAGTAGACAGACAAACATTTATTGAACATATACTATATCCTGAGAGCTTGACATATAATCTCAATCCCACAGTACTTTCAAAATAGCTATTATTAAATCCATTTTATAAACAGGAATACTAAGACTAAAGTAAAATATATAACTTGCCCAGATGTCACACAGTATACCATAACAGAGGCAGAACAGAAATCGTGTTTGTCTGATTCTGGAGGCTTCATGTTTACAACTTTGTTATGCCCCCTCGGAATTTCCCCATTATACTTATTCTAGTTCCCTCCACCCTCTTTATTTCAGCCATCGACCCCCCACCCCGGCTTTTTTTTAGAATGGTCTCACTCTGGTTGCTCAGACTGAAGTACAGTGGCGTGATCTCGGCCCATTGCAGCCTCAACCTCTTGGGCTCAGGTCCTCTGACCTCAGCCTCCTGAGTAGCTGGGACTACAGATGCACACCACCATGCCTGGCTAGTTTTTGTATTTTTAGTAGAGACGGGTTTCACTATGCTGCCCAGGCTGGTCATGAACTCCTGGACTCAAGCAATCCACACACCTCAGCCTCCCAAAATGCTGCAGTTACAGGTATGAGCCACCGCATTTGGCCCAGCCATCTTCCTCCTTATTCTCTTTTATAAGGAACTTAGTCTTATCCAAACAAGCTAAAAGAGATGATACAGTTAGTTGTGTGTTAACAGTTAGACACATAGATCTGACTCCAAACCACACTTTAATCGAACCCTTCAGTTCATTTCATTCACTGCCATACATCCCCATCAACAATCAGTTAATTTAAAAACATGAAAACAGTTTCAGAATTTAGACCGTGACCTAATCTAACCATACTGCCTAAGGACCTTGAACTTCATAACCTCTATCATCAACATTCTCAACACCATTAAAGATGTAATTAGAACATCCTTCCTTAATTTGGAAAATTACATAAACCTCTTAATTTTAACCACCTCCCACTTATCTGCATGAGCTCAAATTATTTGCTGGCAAAACATACTTAATTTTTTTTGTCAAGCCCTTATGAATCTAATTGATTAAGCTTGGGCACTGCCACAACTGATACAGGCATAGATTGCATATTTGGGAGTCTTGCCTGTAACTTTAATAGTTGAATGATAAATATATGTGTATACATAGAATTGAAGGAAGATAGTTTGAAATTATGTATGGGAATCAGCATTTGTCCTATGGAAGGAAATAAGTTACTAAATTGTAATCTAACTAAATATATCACATAAATTGGCTTAGGTTTTGCTTTTTCAGAGTTTCTCACAGTTTCCCTTATACTCCTTTTTAAAAAAGTAATCTTAAGAAAATACGTTGGTTTTGTTTCATTTGAGAGTTATTTAAGTTAGAATACTTGATACTTGAAGCTCAGAGTCTCTCATGCCAGCCTGTTACAACTTTCTTTGGTCTTATGGTGCTTTAAAAGAAACACAGAGTGTTATAGATCAAGAGGAATTGTAAACCCATATTGGTGAAACCAGTCTGCATTAGGGCAGTGTTTGTTTCAGGCATACTTGAAGAAAAATACAGATAAATGGAAGCATGTTCTAAACAGAGCCAATAAGAAGGTGAAGGGATTTTTAAAACTTCACAAAGAGGAATAGTTGAAAGATCTCATGATGTTTAACCCAAAGAAAAGACATTGCAGAGGGAATAAAGTAGCTGTTACCAATTAATTGGAGATTCTGGCTGAGTATGGTGGCTTATGCCTGAGATCTCAGTCCTTCGGGAGGCTGAGGTAGGAGGATCACTTGAGGCCAGGAGTTCAAGACCAGCCTGGGCAACATAGCAAAACCCCTTATCTCAAAAAAATAAAAATAACCAAGTGCAGTGGAACATACATGTGGTCCTAGGTACTCGGAAGGTTGAGGCAGGAGTATTGCTTAAGCCCCAACATACAAGACTTCAGCTGTGATGAAGTCTTGATCTATGATCAGCCACCACACTCCAGGCTGGGCAAGAGTGGGACCCTATCTCTAAAAATAATATTGGCAATAGAGATTCTTGGGTGGAAAAGCAATTTAGACCTGTTATTTGACATTCCAAGGAGCAGAACCAGGACCAATCCATCAGCCACATAGAGTTACATGGACTGCATGTAACTTCATGGGAGTCCTGCACAAGGACTTCCAGCCAAGAAGGTAAATGTGGGCTGAAATTTTGCCATGTTTCTATGGCCAAGCACTCTGGCCTGGATTAGGCTGTGATATGTAGAGGCTTTTTTAAAAAATTTGTCTATCTAAAAGGGATGCCTTTTTGTATCTGCACAAAAGCACACTCTGTGTTATATAGACTCTGATTTCATGTTCATGTAATGAAAACATTTTTATTAGTCATATATTTTCATAAGATACAATCAGCTTCCTCAAACACTAGTGGCCTTGTGGATCTCTAAGGCCCAAGAAATTGGATGACCACTTAATAGAAATTTCATTCTAATCATGATACATGGGGGCCTGTTAACCAGAAGAAGGCTGGGAGTGGCCCAGACCTGAGCCTCGATTCTGACACTGGCATTGGTTGTTGAAAGAGTAGACCTAGTTGCAATGGAAGGAAATGGATTCAGATGGGTGCCATATTGTATTCAGCAAGTGTAATGATTGCCAACAGGTGATTCTGTGGTTACAGCTGGCATCAAGAACCAGGCAAAGGTAACAGACAGGTGGAGCACAATCATGGGAAAGACAGGAACCAATAAGCTCTATGGACAGAACCAAATGGATGGCAGTCTGCACCAGAAAGATAGTGCCTGGAGGTAGCCAACCTTCCATCACAAGGAGATATTTTGAGATCTGTGGAGAGTGAGGCAGCCCCCACTTCCTAAGGAAGGTAATGAAAATAGAGATTCAAGTACAAGAAACAAGATTGAGCGACTGGGGATAAAATGGGGTTGGTGAATGGGGAGAAAAATATAGAGCTAGAATGAGTAAGATCTAGTATTTCACAGCACAACAATAACTTACTGTAAATTTAAAAAATAACTATTATAAAAGAGTGGGACTGTAATGTTCCCAACACAAAGAATGATAAATGCTTGAGATAATGGATACTCCAATTACCTGATTTGATTATTATACATTGTATGCCTGTGTCAAAATATCACATGTACCCCACAAATATATACACCTATTATATGTACCTATAATAATTTTTAAAAAGAAAGAAACAATGTCAAGAGCCACTTTCTGGTCAAGACTTAGTCTCTGATAAGAGAAAACCACCCAATAAAAATTAGTGTTTACCTATAGTGCATGATTTGTAATGAGGCTGTCTCCCCAAGTGTCAAACCAGAATTCCTTCTATCCTTGACATGTGGTGATCTGAGCTTGGAGCAGACTGACACTGCAGGTGAGGGTCAAGTGACTTACCTGAGAGCAGAGAACCAGGCAATGTAGAAAATGAAAACATTAGGTTAGCATTTAGACAAAATGATCTTTTAGCTATGTTCTAACTCACACATACTCTGATTCTGTAGTGATAGATGGACTTTTCTGCACTTAACGTTTTTCCATTTTCCCATTTACTTTTAGTAAATACATGAGTCTCTTTTCCTCTGTAGGCTTCCTTGCCCATCTTTGACAAGCATCGCCTTTGTAAAGGCAGAACGTTTTGACACAGCCTTTCTGATATGCAGTCACGTCAAGATGTAAAAATATTTTTAAATTGAAAAGGACGAAAATTTTGCTTTGTTAAAGAAGTACCTTTTAATGAAAAAAAAAAAAAAAAAATGCTGGTGGTGTTTCCAAGCAGTGCTCCTAAGGGATGTTTTTCACTCCTGTACATTCCTTCAAGATATTCCCCACAAGGGGCATGAGGCCCAGTGTTGGATTGAGGCTGGACATGCAGTGCAGCACTGCAGGGAAGCCCACAAAGCCAGGGTGCAATGAGGGTCAGAGAGAATTCAGATAATTTTTGTGCAAAGAACTTGGTATTTTAAGAAGTTAAAAATATAATGGTTTGCTCTTTAAGGCATATCAAAATGTTCCCCTGCCAAAATTGCTGCATTGAAAAGTCCACACCATTAAAATGGCCCTGTCAAAATTTTACCTGAGCATGCTCATACTGTAAACTACAGCTATTTCTGAAGTGCTGGTGTTTTGATTATCATTCTGTTTGACTACTTTTAAAAAATGTTAATATGATTACACCTTATAATCAGATACCTGAATTTTTGTCATGACTGCAATGACATCAGGATAAATAACCCTGCTCCTTGGGTGATATATTTGTTTTGTTTTGTTTTTGTTGGTTTGTTTTCAGATGAGCTCTCTCTCTGTCACCTAGGCTGGAGTGCAGTGGCATGATCTGCAGCTCAACTGCAGCCTCAATCTCCCAGGCTCGGATGATCCTCCCACCTCAGCCTCCTGAGTAACTGAGGCTAATTTATGTATTTTTTGTAGACATAATGTTTTTCCATGTTGTCCAGGCTGGTCTTGAACTCCTGGGCTCAAGTCATCAGCCTGCCTCAGCCTTCAAAAGTGCTGGAATTGTAGATGTGAGCCACTGTGTCCAGACAGGTGACATATTTTATGTCTCTTAATATTTCCATACTGCTGTGCCCTATAAGCTTGGCTAAAAAAATACAATAAATTCCTCATCTTTATTAAATAGCATCCAAATACTTAAAACCACTGATTTTTTAAACTGATTTGTCATAATTCTTTAGTCCTGAAAAGTTACTTATTTGAATGCCCATATTACTTATTTGAATGCCCCTTGACCTAACATGTAACCAGATAGAAATTTTAATTATACAGTATAGTAATAATCCAGTAATGCAGACTTCTTGTATGTATCATCATAATAACTACAATTCATACTACACTATATGTGGTACATAGGCTTTTAAAAGTCAAATATTAACTAGAAGAGGATGATGATTATTTCTCTGCTGCTTCAGTTTTCTTGTGTTAATTTTTTCCTTTTATGTTTTAATCATTTGGGAGTAAAATCTTGAAAACAATAGGCTTTTTAGCTTCCAGGTAGACACCCTGAGAATCCACACACATAGGGCCAGAATTGGAGTGACTGGTGCTTTACATACAGTAGTAGTCACTGTTGAGCATCCTGTAGGACCCAGTCCTATGTACTCTACCCACTGCATCACTATTATAATCACAAGCTTTTGATAAAAGAATGAGCATCCTCATTTTATAGAAGACTGAAGCAAAAGAAGTCTTCTTCATTAAATTATTTTTTTAATTTGAAAGAAGAGATCATTTAAATATATGTCACTGTTATAGTTTGACTTCTAATTTTTTAGTTGACCATGTAACATATTCTGATTTTGATTTTGCGAAACCTAGTAAGAAATTCTGGGAAACAAATGAAGTAGATTGCTAGCTTTTCCCTTCTCCTGTTATTTTCCACTCTTTGTAAAACATTTACATATTCATGTAGTAAATGCCGTGATGATATGGCTGCCAACTCCTTCATTTAATATGTTAAATAAACAAATGTGTGTTGGAATCGATCACTAAAAAAATAGCTACTCACTAAAGTTAAAGATTTATTTTACTTTTAGTATAATAACTCCCTTGTAGTTGTAACAAGCAAACTTAAACAAAAATATTCTAAATTATACTTGCCATATAATCCAGAAGAACAATATTTAACCTAAATGTAAACTAAAAGCCATCATGTTGATCCACTAAATACAGAATAATAAAAGCCAGACTAAAATCAAAGAAACTGCCCCAGGTTCCTTCTAATGTACTCTGACTCTGTACATAAAATTACCTCTCCTACTTTCTCCCACCCCCCTGAATGTTAGTCCAAGGGTACATCTCTCCATCTAGCAAAATCTGGGATTGAGCAGGCATTCATCTGAAACCTCATATTTTTTCTGCAAACAGATCATTGAAAAGATAAATGTTCTAACTGAGAGAGCTGGAGAAAATTTTACTCTTTCCTCCCTCTTCTAGGATAGTAGGTTTCCCTTAAGAACAAGAAACAGAAACAAAGAAACAACAGCAAAACAAACAAACCTGGGTCTCCAGGAAATTATGCATGCTTCTTGAGAGAGTTTCTTCAGTCTTTGAAATGGACAGATGGATGAATAGATAGAAGAGGAAATTGTTTTATTGAATAGGTTTATCTAAACATGTTCATGTGTGCCTCTCTACCTTCCCTTTACTTCCTAAAAGAAGTACTTTCAGCATGTGTCTAAGTCATGATCTAATATAATATGTGTTTTTATTAACCTGCTATTAAAATTAAGGGCCGAAATTTTTAAATTCTGATTTTAAGTTAAAACAATCCGAGTGATCTCTGTTATAATATCACTTTTGCTAATTTGCATTCCAGTATATTTGTTATGAGAGAGTAAGGAGGTCTGCTCTGTAGCAAATGGACCAAAAAGCATGTATTACACATGTGGGCATGGCTCGTCTTGTGAGTCTCAGCAAAAAAACAAAATGTTAGGAACTACTGCTCTGAAATAGCAATCATAGCTGGTACTTGCTATGTAATTTCTATATGCCGGACATTGTTTCAATATTTTTACATGGATTTTTTTCATTTAAACCTCTCAAAAGCTGTGTTAAGCAGGTATCATTATTCCTATTTTATAGCCTAATGTGCTTAAGTAACTCAGCCAAGGTCACACAACTAGTAATTCATAGGGCCACGATTTGAACCCAGGCCATCCAACACAGGCCTACACTTTGCTAATTTACAACAAGGAAAAAATTTTCAGTTTCCAATTTATACAAAAATAGGGGGACCTACATTCAAAGCAACTTCATTATTCAATGAAGAGTATTCAATAATCTCCCATCTCTGGAGAATGTTCAAATTATGAATACTCTCAATCAAAAAACCTTGAAATTGATGTCCATATTTTATATTATTTTTATAGAGAATTCATTCATACAGGTATTGGAGAACCTAAATATAAATAACCCTTGTGAGCTTTCCAGATAGCTCTTCTACTAAAAATCAGAAAGATATGCATGACTTTTCTGCTCTAAAAGCGTCCAGAAATGAGAGTGCTCACATTTCTGTAGTGGCCCACTCAAGCATTTTATACACTTAGAGATACTTTGTTTTAAATCTAAGCCTTTCTAAAATTAATATATCTTTCACTTTCTTTAGAATTAATGAGATTTTGTTTTCATTCTCTATAGTTTATATTCAAATAATTTTTCTAGTCACCTTTTCTCTCTGTTATTAATATTGCTGAAGCTAAAATAAAATGTACCAATTGAAGATGATATTTGAGTTTAATGTTTTTATTTGTATTTACTTATTGGAGTGAGGCACGCTTTTTACCTTGGGTAATTTAAAAGCAATTGTTATAGTTTATGGTTCTACATCATGTCTGTAGCAAACACGGTGTGCCCTTCCTGAAGTATACCATCAGTTTTGCAAAACAACCTCAAATCCCAGTAAGTAAAGTAGTTCTGCAGGTACTTGTACAATCTGGGTGAGATTTTATTTGATCCCATCAAAAACTTTACTCTAATACAATCCTCCAACCTTTTATGGCCAGGAAAAGAACAGAAATGCTTACGTGGTATTTCTGCTTCCAGATATCAGATGTGATTTATTACTGAGTAAGGCAACTGGCACAGTGGTTTCAACTGGCTTAGAAGAGCCTAACTGTACTTTCTCCTTAATCATGTTAGTAGCAATCTTAGTATTTAATTACATTTCCAGAGCATCTCAATAGGAGTAGTATTTTTCATACATTAAAAATAATCTAGAAAAAACTGTTGTTGTTTTTTTTGTTTCCTAGACAATGAGATGAGCTAGTCTCTCAGACAGGAAACATTCTAAGATAATAATTTATATTACATTTTAAAATCCTTCTCTTATGTGCATATACACATATATCTTTTACAAAACCTTAATGACAGTCAGCAAGTATGTTGATATTATGAGTTGAGAAAAGACTATATAAACCATTACACTCAGTAATATATAGACACTAGAATGTATTTTTGGATTAAAGCTCCTCACTATATATAAGTAAATTGAAATCCAGCTGATATTATAGTTAATGTTTTAATTATGATATGCTTTAAGCATTAAAAATCATAGGTTTTAAGCTAAATGCCTCTCTCAGAACTGAAAGGACAAATATTTTAATACTATCAAATATAATTCATCTTTGCTATATTCAGAGTAGGAAAATAAAGGAATATCATGGTTTTAGACTTCTGGAAAACACATTATGAATCATTTTACCTAATTAGGTAAGCTAAACATGGCTATGTGTAATTTTTTAGAGAAATTTTACAAAGTGAATTCATCTACCTAGAAGCAATAATGCACTAAATTTCTTAGGTCAGATAAGGTAATGGAGTTGTAGAAATGGGGGCAAATAGAGTTTGGGACCTGGCTGGGCTGTCTACATAAATATTTATTGCAAATGATTTAACAATCATCGTACATGAGATTTTTCAGGAACACTTATTTTCACTTTAATCACCGAAATAACTAAGACCAAAACAGAAAAACCTATTCTTCCTCAAATCCAATGGGAAGAATTAATAAGAAGAAAAAGAGCCAAGAGGTCTTTTGTCAAATAAATACCTGGTATCAATAAACAAATATTAACTTTTTGTTACTATTATTTTAGATTTTTGAAAAATATTTCAGATAAAATTTGATGGGCTATCTTCCCTTCCTCGGTTTAAATTTCTACATTTTTATTACTATTTACATGGTAGCCCATATATATAATGTATATAGTTGTTTGTGTTACTTTTCTTTTTTATACAAATTATGTCACATGATGTAATATTTTCTGTAATTGCTTTTTCACTTAACCTAATCAATTGGCTTTTTGATATCTTGGGGAGATGTCTTTTTTATACAGAAAACAACATTTATAGTTAGTTGTCCCTGAATTATTATTCTGTTTAAAAGAGCTTTAATTACGGAGCCTAGTTTTTCATAAGATTTTAGAGTAAACTTACAAATTTAAAACTAGTAATTCAGTGAATAAATTAATATATCAGTTTTAATTGTTCTTGATTGAATATTCCATTGGTTTACATATTTAATATGTTAAAATTCCCTGTATTTTGAAAATATTTAAAGAAAAATTAAGCAAACTCTCTTAAACATTTTTAATTAACACCACAAATTGGATATATCTGTTTCTAGCACTTCAAACACCCAGGAAGCAGACTTTCAAGTACTCATAAAAACAATAAAATCTTCCTAAGCACTCAAACACTGCTTGTAAACAATAAACCTAAGTGGATAGTTCTAATAAATCAGATTGCCTTGAGCATCTAAATATTGACTAAAAACTAAGCTAAATCTTTTTAAATATTTCAATTAAAATCTGAAGTCTTTTATGTCAGATTCATTTAAATGCCTGTATTTAAAACGCAGATAGCACAAGTTGAAATTAACAAAAACGATATAAATCATTATTAGACGAATTTAATACAAAAGTATTATACTAAGCATTTGTTTGATGTCTTTTTCCATCTCCATCATGTGTCATACCATCAAGAGTTAAAATTGTTTATCAGAGAAGCAAAATAACCATCTCAAACTGGCTGTTTGGTTAGAGATTAAATTTACAGAGTACAGAATTAGGACCTTGGTATGTTTGTAGATTTGACTATTAGTGAGAGATTTGAGATGAAAATTTGGAAACCTGAGTGTACTGTCTTACATGACAGAGCCAGTGATTATCGGGATGGGATCTTCTTCATAGTACCGTCTGCTGTGATGTCAAGTAGTCTTTGCCGAGAAATGACTTCTCATGGTCTATCACATGTGCCTCCCTTAATTGTCACTCTCATCCATTTTTTTTAAATTTTGTTTTACTTTAAGTTTCAGGATACATGTACAGAATGTGCAGGTTTGTTATAAAGGTATACATGTGCCATGGTGATTGGCTGCACCTATCAACTCATCATCTAGGTTTTAAGCCCTGTATGCATTAGGCATTTGTCCTAATGCTCTGCCTCCCCTTGCCCCCCATCACCCCCCGACAGACCCTGCTAAGTGTTGTTTCCCTCCCTGTGTCCATGTGTTCTCATTGTTCAACTCCCACTTATGAGTGAGAACATGCAGTGTTTGGTTTTCGTTCCTGTGTTAGTTTGCTGAGGATAATGGCTTCCAGCTTCATCCAGGTCCCTGCAAAGGACATGATCTCATTCCTTTTTATGGCTGCAGAGTATCTCATGGTGTATATGTACTACAGTTTCTTTATCCCGTCTATCATTAATGGGCATTTGGGTTGGTTCCATGTCTTTGCTGTTGTAAATAGCGCTGCAATAAACATACATACGCATGTGTGTTTATAGTAGAATGATTCATAATCCTTGGGTATATACCCGGTAATGGGATTGCTGGGTCAGATGGTATTTCTGGTTCTAGATCCTTGAGGAATTGCCTCACTGTCTTCCACAATGGTGAAACTAATTTCACTCCCACCAACAGTGTAAAATCGTTCCTATTTCTCCACATCCTCTCCAGCATCTGTTGTCTCCTGACTTTTTGATGATCACCATTCTAACTGGCATAAGATAGTATCTCACTGTGATTTTGATTTGCATTTCTCTAATGACCAATGATGAGCTTTTTTTCATATGTTCATTGTCCACATATCTCATACAGAACTTTTTACCATAGACTCCTTAAATTTTTACCTTCTGACTTTTTCTAATGGAACTGAGACAAAATACAATATATTTAAGTTTCAGTTAAGTATCTTCTATAGATGTTATTGAAAATCCATAGGTCAGGCACGGTGGCTCATGCCTGTGATTCCAGCACTTTGGGAGGCCGAGGCAGGTAGATTACCTGTGGTCAGGAGTTCGAGACCAGCCTGACCAACATGGTAAAACCCCATCTCTATTGAATACAAAAAATTATCTGGATGTGGTGGCACATCCCCCTAATCCCAGCTACTTGGGAGGCTGAGGCAGGAGAATCACTTGAACCTGGAGGCAGAGGTTTTGGTGAGCCGAGATTGCGCCATTGCACTCTAGCCTGGGCAACAATAGTGAAACTCCATCTAAAAAACAAAAAAGAAAAGAAAAGAAAAGAAAATTCATAGATGCATTTGCTTCCATATAGCTTCTATCATTTCTATCATTGTCCTAGCTTATGTAACATTATGAACTCATGCCCTTTGACAGGATTATTATTTTCTTTTTTGGTACTCTGATTGTCACAACCCCAGGAGGCTTCTTTCCCCCTTACAGAACCATTCCCAAACATCTTTGAAAGTGTCCTCGCTTTCCAGTAACAATTACATAGTTCCAATACAACTTTATTTTCTCTACCCCATGACAGGGAATTATACTCTTCAAGGAGTCCTGGCTGGCTACTTTTATGGAATATGGAGACCAAAATCTTAGCATTAGGGGTACAGGTCAAATTGTTACTCATGAGATAGAAATGGTGACATTTTCTTAGCCTACTCAATGACTGAGCTAGGAGAGATATTTTTTTGAAGTTCATGTGAACTTCATGAAGTTCATTTTACCTTTAAATTAAATTTTATTAAGCCTTGTTAAAAACTTTGTCATCCTGTTGTAAAATATCTTATCTCATTTATTTCCCTTTCAGACTATCGTTCTTTCACCATTTTGAATATGTCATTTTATTAGTTGCCATATTAAATTATATGATTGAATTATGAGAATGTCTAACCTTTGTATAATTAGATGTGATTTGCTAAAATCGTGTATCCCTCTCAGCTGCTGCTGAGTCTTTTTCTTTATATAAATCATAATGTTATAGTCATATTTTGGATAAGCATTATGTTTTCAAGAAACATTATGTTTCTTTTTATGTTATATATAATTTTTTACTATAAGAGACAATGCCGTAAACAAATATCCTTATGTGTGTCTCTATCACTACGTGCCAGAGTTTCTCTGGGGTCTAAATCTAGAAGTGAAATTTTTAGGTTATAGGTTCTGGTCACTTTTAATTTTGGTAGATATTGACAAATCACCTTTTAAACTGGGCTGACAATTTGCACTCCCTCCAAGAGTGGTGGGAGATATGAGATTTCCAATTTCTCCTTATTCTTACCAATACTTGATATGGTTTTAATTTTTTGCCACTTCTAATAAGGAATTACTGCTCTTCATTGTTTTACTTTTCATTCCCTTCATTATAAATGGGATTGAGCATCTTTTCATATTTTTATTTTCTGTGTAAGATTTTTGTTTAATAAATTTCTTGTCCATATCCTTGCCCATTTCTGTTTTTGTATCTTTTTTTTATTTGTATTTTTTTTTCATTTATTTATTTTATTGCATTTTAGGTTTGGGGGTACATGTGAAGAACATGCAAGATTGTTGCATAGGTACACACGTGGCAGTGTGATTCGCTGCCTTCCTCCCCATCACCTACATCTGGCATCTCTCCCCTTGCTATCTCTCCCTGACTCCCCACCCCCCACCGTCCCTTCCCTATTTCCCCCCAACTGACCCCAGTGTGTATTGCTCCCCTCCCTGTGTCCATGAGTTCTCATTGTTCAACACCCGCCTATGAGTGAGAACATGCGGTGTTTGATGTACTCTTCTGTCAGTTTGCTGAGAATGGTTTCCAGGTACATCCATGTCCCTACAAAGGACACAACCTCATCGTTTTTGATGGCTGCATAATATTCCATGGTGTATATGTGCCACATTTTCCCTGTCCAGTCTATCATCGATGGGCATTTGGGTTGGTTCCAGGTCTTTGCTATTGTAACCAGTGCTGCAATGAACATTCGTGTGCACGTGTCCTTATAGTAGAACGATTTATAATCCTTTGCATATATACCCAGTAATGAGATTGCTGGGTCAAATGGAATTTCTATTTCTAGGTCCTTGAGGAATCGCCACACTATCTTCCACAATAGTTGAACTAATTTACACTCCCACCAACAGTGGAAAAGTGTTCCTATTTCTCCGCATCCTCTCCAGCATCTGTTGTCTCCAGATTTTTTAATGATCGCCATTCTAACTGGCGTGAGATGGTATCTCAATGTAGTTTTGATTTGCATTTCCTTATCTTTTTCTTTTCCTAAATGTGTTTCATATTCTAAATATTTACCATATATGTTAATATTACATCTTCTCAGGTACTTTACTTCTAACATTATGGTAATTTTTATTATGGAGATGTATGTGTATACAGTGACAATTCAACAATTTGTTTAATCATCTTGTGTTTTATATCTTGTGATATAAAAAATACTTTCTTGCCCTGATGTAATGACGATATTCTCTTAAATTTTCAAGATGTCTCAAGTTCTTCTTTCATATTCAGGTCTTTAAATCATTTGGAGGTTTTTGGGCTTTTTTTTTTTTTTGGTATGATATTTTTTAAAGTCTACTTTATTTTGTATTCCTTTTCAGTAGCAATTGTTCTAATATCATTTTTAGTCCATTTTCCTATTTTCTTTGCTGGTTTTTAATACCAAGATCAATATATGCTCGAGTAGGCTCCTGGGCTACATATTCTTCTCAGATCTGCTTTTCATCTATGCCTGCAGTCACCAGTATTCTTGGTTACTACTTACTTATAACATCTGGCAGAGCAATTCTCTGCTTCCTGATCTCTTTTTCTTAATTGTTATGTCTAATCTGGGACCTTTACTCTTCCATATAATAATCAAATCACTTTTTCAGTCTGCCATTTCCCCCAAGGAAAACTGTTTATGGTTTGTTTGGAAACTGACAGAATTTATAGAAAAATTCAAAAGAACTTATATCCAAAAATAAGTGTCTTCTTTATCTTTTCAAGCTTCTAGAACAAAATAATACAGCTGGGTAGCTTATAAACAGTAGAAATTTATTTCTCACAGTTTTAAACTCTGGAAAGTCCAAGATCAAGGTGACAGCAGATTCAGTATCTGGCGAATGCCTGCTTTCTGGTTAATAGATGATACCTTCTAACTGTGTCCTCACATGGTGGAAGGGGCGAGGGGTCTCTTTTGTGCCTCTTTTATACGGTCACTAGTCCCATTCAAGAGGCTTCACCTCTATGACCTAATTACCTCCTAAAGACCCAACCTCCTAATATCATTACCTTGGGTCTTAGGATTTCAACATATGAATTTGAAGGGGACACAGTTTTTCAGACCATAGCACTTGCTATCCATGCATTTGTGTGGCCAAACTCTGATCTTCTGTGAGTAACAGTGAAGGTTACAGACATGCGTGTATTTGTTGTATTTATGTCTGAGAACCTTAAAGCTTTTTTTGCCCCTGTGAATAGTGTCTTTTTATTCTATTTCATTTTCTATTTTGCTGTTGTGGCCACAAAGAAGCACTATGGACTTTTATCAGTAGTGTTTTGGTGTAACATCCCGGCAACCTTGCTGAATTACCTAATTAGCTTTACTAGATTTTATATCATCTTGGATATTATATTTAAATTATGTCAACTTTTTTCTCTCCCCTGCTAAAACTTAGTTTCTTGTCTTACCACTTTTATTAGAATGTCCAGTACATTGTTAAATGGTAGAATTAACAGCTCTTAAAGCCCAAATAACAAGAGCAAAACCATGAACAGTCGGATTGATCCAAGATTGATGGAGCAGAGATGATTGAAGGTGTTGATAAAATTCTATATACAACTGGACAGTGGTGATACGATGATGGTAATGACGCTGATAGCCAACTTTTAATGAGTGATTGTCACTACATTTCAGAACAGCGCTAAATATTTTATATTTGTATTATACTTAAACCTTAGGAAAACCATAAGAGGAAGGTAACTATTATTATCAACATCTTAGGGATGAGAAAATGAGTCCTGGAGAATGTAGTGACTTGGTCATAGCCACACAGTTATCAGTTGATGGACAGAGGACACTAATCCAGGCTGCAGGTTCAATCCTTTAGAATCCATGACAGTAGACCATCAACTAGCTCAATGAAGAATAGAATTAGAGGTAATGGATTTCAGTTTGGGCGTAAATGGTTTTAAGCCCATTTTCACTTCTTCAAGTATGTCTCTGATTATTTTCTCTGGAGTTTTTAAAAAACAGGTAGAAACCCTTGTTTCTTAGATTTCACTTACTAAATAATTATTGCATACCAATTATGTGACAAGCATGATGAGATATTCAAAGATATTATCTATCAACATTTCTTCAAAGGGATTTCAGTGTACTAAAGCAGACAAATGAGAATGTGACCAACTATAATTTCAAGCAGAATCTTAAAAGTGTTTTAAGTAAAAGTACAAGCAAAATGCTACCTTGGATTAAAACCAGGTAATAGATTAAATTGACCTTTTTCTTTTTGTGAGACAGTCTCACTCTGTTGCCCAGGCTGGAGTGCAGTGGTGTAACCTTGGCTCACTGCAGTCTCCACCTCCTAGGTTCAAGTGACTCTCCTACCTCAGTGTCCCAAGTAGCTGGGAATACAGGTGCATACCACCACACCCAGCTCATTTTTGTATTCTTAGTAGAGACAGGGTTTTCCTTATGTTGGCGACTTGGTCTCAAACTCCTGACATCAGGTGATCTGCCCACCTCAACCTCCCAAAGTGCTGGGATTACAGGTGTGAGCCACCGCACCTGGCTGTAGATTACCTTTTGAGACTCTTTTCAGTGGTGATGCTGCAATTCAGTCATTATTTTCAGGATTTTTAATTGTCTGTTTACTCATTAAAAAAAAAATAAAAGGATGAAAATGAGTGAATTTCTCTGGGCACTTGCCCATACACTTGATTTTTTAAATGAACAGAATAAGGGAAAAAAAGACAGTATACTTTCCCATTAAGTAATAATTTTGTAAAATATATGATGCCACTTCAAAGGCCAAATTACTCCAATTTAAATTTTAAAAGACCTGTGTTATCACAAATATATGTAATCCCTGTATTTTAGTCTTGCTGTATAAAAAGAGCATCGTGTTAAAAGTAGATGTGGGTGGTTCTAAGATTCATTTGCACAACTGTTAGTAATGCAGAGCCAGGGTACAGGCATCAACTAGGAAATACTCTTTATAAAAGGCCTGAATTTGCACAAGCAAATCTTGCGGGAGCTTTCTCTAAGTACATAAGAGAGTACAAAAATAAAAATAAAACTGACCCTACATGCAGTGGAATGAGTGAGAGAATCCATTAGCAAATGATGTATTCAAGGAAAGTCCAAGACACGATATTGTATAAAGTTAAGAGAATCAGATTTAAATGCTCAAAATTTTGGTCCTTTTACTTGGCTTTTCTTTAACTTTTGGATATTCACTTTTCTAAAAATAACATTTTAAAATTTGCTTTTGAGTGTTTGGGAGTAATCTTGCACATGTACAGACATACTGCTTTTATTTTCTTCCCTTTTGATCAGCACACATTATAGATATTCTAGGAATGGTTTAGCTCGTGTGTCCACATTCCGCTGGGTTGGTGCTGATTATGAGATGTCTTTCCAAAGAGTACATGGAAGTTTGACAACAGTGTATGCATGCATCATCGTAAGAGCTTTATGGTCTTTGATTTTGGAAGCAACTTTTTTTCATGTAGGAAAAATAGATCTATATCCCATTTTATCTTCAACTTGATTTAGATAATTTTAATGTGACTAACAAGTTATGACTCATGCATTTGTTGGTTTGTAATTAACCACAGGCCTAAGATCCATCAGAAACCCACTCTTCTGTGAGATTTCCAGCAGTTGTGAACCTTATGTTCACCACTCTTCCTGCTCTATTCTTAAGTAGTGTCAAGTAATCATTGTTTGATGAAAGCAACTGAAAAGAAGAAGAGCACCATGCTTTGCACTTCTCAAAGTGTTTAACAAGGTGATTTTCCCTCTTACACTGCTTCTATTTATTTACACTACCATTACTTTGTAGAGTATTTGATACCTCCTGTTCTTAAACAATTTGTTTTCGTTTTTGTTTTTTCTGGGTGTGCTGTCTTTGTAAAACAAAGTGAGAAATTATAACATGAAAAAGCCTGATAAGACTGCTTTTTCTGCTGAGCTCATACTCTATGTAAAAAAAAAAATTCCCTGAAACATCCATTGTTGGATTTTATAGATTCCTCTTGAGAATTCAGAGCCAAAAACTTTTAAAAGGTTTAAGAAAAGAAAGAAATAGAAGAAACAGTCCAATATGAAGCAAATATACTTGGGATAGAGCTGACTCAGGAAGAAAGAAGTCAAAAAAATAGAGTGTTTGCAAGGAACAGTGAGAGATAACATCAGAAAGAGAGTATTGTATATGCACAGGAGCCAGGGATACAGAAGAACTGAACAGAAAAGTTTCCATTGCTACCTCCAGGAAAATCTTATGCTGAAGTTCATCACACAGCAGCCAATGAGTGAGAATAAGAGAAGACTGGGTGGACACCTGGGCTGCACCAAAATATGCGGAAATGGAGAGAACAAAGAATGCAAAAAGTAGGAACCTAAAATAAGGCAGATTGAGAATAGTGAGGTGGTACTTCAAATGTCAAAGAAGCACAAGTACCATCGAATAAATTCAAGTTGCGCTGAAAGGATGTCATTAACAAGATTAAATGCAACTATATATGACATGATGATTACTATGGTCATTGCTTGTAAGAATCAGTATCATTAAGGACATATACAATAAGTCTTATTTAGTGTCTCAGAATTTATATGATGAAATTAATTTCTGCCACATCAAGTAAATATTCAAAGATATAACTCAGTTTAAAAATCTGATACATATAAAACAACTGAGGATTGAATTATTTGACCAAAATATTTTACATCGTGATTAGAATGATGTTCCTGCCTGAAGACACTCACTCCTCAATCTAGGATATAAACTAGAGCCTATAAATCCTGATAAAGACTACTTTTCCCACTAAACTCATGCTATATTGAAAATCCCTGAAGCATGCATTGTTGGATTTTATAGACTCTTGAAAATTCAGAGCCAAAACCATTTCAAGCATTTAGGAAAAGAAAGATTAAAAAAAAAGAAAAGTTCAATATGAAACAAATACACTTTGGAAAGAAAGAAATCATCAGAATAGAGCATTTGCAAGCAACAGTGAGAGATCACATCAGACAAAGAGCATGTGTATGCATAGAGGGTCCATCCCCAGTGATACATCCTCATTTTCCTTTTGATATGTTCAAGTGAATCTCTGAAACAATGTATGGTGTTGAGTCTATAGCAGTGGAAAATTATTATAAAAATTCAATAGAATTTGATACTTTTTTTTTTTAGACAGAATCTTGCTTTGTCACTCAGGCTGGAGAGCAGTGGTGTAATCTTGGCTCACTGCAAATTCTGCCTCCTGGTCATAAGAGATCCTCCCACCTCAGCCTCTTGTGTAGCTGGGACCACAGGTGCACACCACCACCATGCCCACTAATTTTTTGTTTTTTTTTTGATAGAGACAGGGTTTCACCTTGTTGCCCAGGCTGGTCTTGAACTCCTGAGCTCAAACAATTCATCCACCTCGGCCTCCCAAAGTTCTGGGATTACAGACGTGAACCACCTTGCCTGGCAAGATAATTTAAATTTTTTAAATGTAGGTTATGGCTAGCTAATGATAATAATTTTTATACTTATCTCTTTCTATACACGAGTCACTTCTCTCAGCCTCAGTTATCCCATCTTTATAATGGAATATCAATAATGATAAATTCATAGGATAGTTATGAAGATTAATATGAGACAAGCATAGAGAATCAAAACAACTAGACAATTTGCTAAATTAGAAATGATTCACCAAAAATTAGCTTGTATTATTTTTAACTTGCCAGCTTCGTAAGTGCAGGGACCATTTCGATTTTGACTACCTTTATATATACAAGTGGCTTGGTACGTCAGTACATAGTGAACAACAGAAGCTTATTATCTCTTGAGTAAATAAATTATTACATGGTAAGAAATGGTTCCTGCCCTCAGGATGAACACAATCAACTGAAAAAGATGTTTTTAAAAAAATTGATATTTACAAAGGAATGTACTTTGTTAAGCTGAAGCAGGAGGATCACCTGAGCCCAGAAATCTGAGTCCAGCTTAGTCAATGTAGCGAGACCCTGTCTCTAAAAATTTTTAAAAACAATATACTAAATATTATGAAATGGGAAATTTGAAGCACTATGAGAGGGACTTAGCTTTCTAACAATATGATGGAATGTGTACTCTGAAAATCCTTTTTATAACATCACCTATAAAAATAACACAGTTGAGCTGACAAAACAAATAAGGGAGCCCCTTAAAGGCCTAAATTAAGGAGCAATTTTGAATTCAGAGAGAAAATATTTAACAGCTGCCATGTGCTTCTGCCATTGCCTAGTGGCCAGGAGCTTAGATCACACATGCACAAGGGAAAGGAAGCAGAGCCTTTTAGCTAGTAAGAGGGTCCCAAGTAAAGCAAAAATGGTTTAAGAACAATTGCCACAAATAAATGGTAAAATCGGGTGGGGGAATCACCTCAGAAAGTGAGAGACTAAAAGAAATCAATGTATTTCAACTTTGGCTCTCACTGGAGTGAAGAGAAAAATCTAGTTCTTAGATCAGTGTCAACCTGAATTCACATTTCCTGTGTGTTCCCCCAAAACCTAAGTTCACACCTCACATAAGCAAAAGAAAATCCTCTCTTGGAGATAAACCTTACCCCAATAATATAGACTCTAAGAATTCTAACAAATGAATAACCAAAGAGCGTGAGCTAACAAGAGTGAGGGTCAGCAAAAGAAACAAATGACAGCCTCAGACCATCAAAGACTGCAGATACTGTGTCAGGCAGTTTCAGAATGTAAAACAGACAAGTAAAATCTTGAATAAATAAAAGACATTCTAGGAATATGAGTGGGGAGCAAGGGAACATTAGAGATACACAGGCATCATACCTGAAAGAAGAATGAATATAATTTATAGAAATTATTATGTGTATGTGTGTGCGTGCATGTGTAGTAAACATTAGCATCTTAGACACAATTGAAGACGAAACTAGTAAAGTAAAATATAGACGTGAAGAAATTGCCCAGGATACAATATAAAGAGGAAAAGGATGAAAAATATGAAAGAGAATTTAAAAGATATATTTAATCAGAATTCCAGAAAGAATACAGAATTATATAGAAGAGGAAATATTGTTAAACATGATTATTAAAAATTTCCAGAATTGAAGATAAACACCAGTTATCCAATTCAAGCAGCCAAATTTATTCCAATGTGGATTAATAAAAAAATCCATACACACTTTAGACAAACTGTAGAACACAAAATAGTCTCATAAGAAGCCAGAGAAAATACGCAGATAAGAAAGAATCACAATTAGATTGACAATTCTTAGCAACTATGGAATATAAAAGACTGAAATAATTATTTTAAAGTTCTGAGAGATAAATTACTGACAAATATAATTGTATGTCTTTCAAGAATAAAAGGAAAACAACTTTGTTTTTGGTCATTCCAAAAAATAAATATTAAAAACTGAAACTAAATAATTTATTACCCAGAAACCCTCACACTTGTATTTCCCTAAAAGATGTACTTAGTGAAAAAGGCATATAACCCCAGAAAAGGTGTCTTATCTAAAGAAAAAAAAAACGAAGAGCAGGATCATGTAATTATGAGTAAACAAATAGAAAAAGCTAATTGTTACAGTGTTAAAAAAAAAAAAACTACTGAGAAACAACTGCAAATAAATTTTAAGAGGATTATCAGAATAAAAATATTCTAAGGAAGAAGGAAAATTTCCTTAAAGGAAGGAAATTTAGTCCATTTTTACACTGCTGATAAAGACATACCTGAGACTAGAAAGAAAAAGAGGTTTAATGGACTTATAGTTCCACATCACTGGGGAGGCCTCACAATCATGGTGAAAGTCAAGGAAGAGCAAGTCACGTCTTACATGGATGGCAGCAGGCAAAGAGAAAACTTGTGCATGGAAACTCCTGTGTTTAAAACCACCAGATCTCATGAGACTCATTCTCTGTGATGAGAACAGCACAGAAAAGACCCACCTGCATAACTCAATCACCTTCCACCAGGTTCCTTCCACAACATATGGGAATTGTGTAAGTTACAGTTCAAGATGAGATTTGGGTGGGGACACAGCCAAACCATATCAGAAGATCTGAGATACAAGAAAGTATGATGAATAGATAAATCTAAACAAATTTTGACTATAAAAATTGAAAATAATTAATTTGCACACTGAATAATACGATAAAAAGCAAGACAACAGCGTATCAGTTATTGATAGTGGTGGTGATTAAAGTTATATTCAAAGGTCCTTGTATTATTCCAAAAGTGGGTAAATATATTGATGAAATTTAAACTGTATTGAGTTATGTATGCATATTAGAAATTACAGTAAACACTAAAATTATAAAGTTCAAGACCGCAATTCCAAAACTAACAGAGAAACTAAGAAGAGGGGAAAAAATCTAATTAGCTCAAAAAGACTAAAAGAAAATTTTTAAAAGCACAAATATACTGTTAACCAAGTGAGTGAAAATTGACTAAATATTTAAATTAAAAGGCAAAGAATTATAGATAATACATTTTAACTAACAACATAATGTTTATAAGCAGCCCACTTAAAATATAACACATTAATATTAAAAATAAAATTGTGAGAAAATAACTACCAAGAAAACAAACCAAAGGGAGCTGATATGGTTTTAAAAGCATGTGAAATAAAATTTAAGACCATGAAAAACATTGTCAGAGATAGAAGGTTAATA
The DNA here is from genome assembly GCF_009761245.1 of Sapajus apella. NCBI lineage: Eukaryota > Metazoa > Chordata > Mammalia > Primates > Cebidae > Sapajus > Sapajus apella. Next base: position 75,420,038 of record NW_022436946.1, on the reverse strand, counting down.
CATAAAGTAAAACGTTAAAATTTAGCAGAACTACAGAAGAAACTGGCAGATCCCATATGCTAAGAAGTAGAGGGTAAGTTAATGCATCCTAGGCGGTACGAGGAAGGTTTCTCAGAAAAGATGAAACCTGTATTGGGACTCAAAGGTGCAGAAGATGGCAAAGTAAATAGGGTGAGAATTGATAAAGGAAACAAGTTTACAAAAGCAGAGAACACAGCATTTTTGAGAAACTGCAAGTACTTTAATATGATTCTGTGCACAGAGGACCAGTAATAATGAGGAGAAAATGAAAAACTAGCTTACTGGTTTTATGCACTGTTAGACTTTATCTTGAAAAATGTGGAAAATCACTGAAGAACCTTAAGCAGTCAAGAGTCATAGTCAAATTTTACTTTGAGACCAGTAGTTCTGGTGGCACTAAGCATAATGGCTTATAGGAGACCCAGACTGCATTTGTGATGAACCGTCCGTGTTTCTGGTCTCAGAATCGGGGAACAATAAAGTAGTGACAACAACTATAAAACCAAATGTCAGTCCACATGACGTGGGCCTTACTGCTCTGTGTAATGCCCAGATAGTAAGTTTCCAATTCCACTTAGTGTTAGTGAATACCCATCACTTGGCCAAATATAGGGATGTCTTACTTTTCTGTCATGTTGCATTCCTGAATAGTTCTTCATTCACATTTTAAAATTCATTTAATATTTATTGTGGAAACTGCTACTTCCAAGCATACTTTTGTAGGCGCTGGGGATATAGCAGTGGGCAGAAGAAAAAAATCCCTGCCTTCATGGAGCCCACATTCTGTATGTGCACTGTGTGTTTGTGTCTCTGTTCATTTGTATACGTATAGGAAGATAAAATCAATATTATACATAAATAAGTTATATAGGACATTAGAGAGTAATAAATACTGTGGAAAAATAAAAGAGGGTAAGAGAGATGGAGAATGTCTGAGCAATGAAAAGATTATGATTTTTAGGTGTCATGAGGGAAGCTTACTAAGGAAATACCTGAGCTAGGACTTGAATGTAGTAAGGAATAAACCATGCAAATGAACAGTATTCCAGGCAGAAGCAATGATAAAGTTAAAGACCCTGAAGTGTGATTGTGCCTGGTGTGTTGAAGAACGTCAAGGAAGTCACTGTGGCTGGAACAGAATGAGGCAGAGGGGAAGCAGATTAGCTAGGACCTTGGAGCCTTGGAAGCCACTGGGAAGCTTTGATCAGAGAGCTGCTCAACAGCATATAACTGACACATTTAGAATATATATTAGGAACAGCCTGAGATGTATTGAAGTAAAGACTTACATTCTCCCTCCACCTTCCACCCTCCTTTCTTGCCATCTCTGATTATTGAAGGTATAAAATGAAGCAGTACTACCGAGGACAGACCCAGGCCATGGTAAGAGAAACAAATTCACCTTGACTCAGCATCTACTATGTGCCAAGTGCCATGCTAGAAACTATACTTTTATCTCGATTCAGCAGCAAAATCAGTCTGTCAGGTGTCAGTGACACAAAGAAGAGAACACAGAAATATTTTAGTCAATTACCAAATGGTAAGCTACAATATTTTTAATAAGTACCCCCTGCATAAAGAAAAGATGAATGTTTAAGGTGATAGATTTCCCAATAACTCTAATTTGATCATTATACATTATATGAAAGTATCAAAATATCGCATGTACCCAGAAAATATTAAGGACACTGTGGCTGTTTGTAGCCTTATATGCAGAAACCTCCGTGAACAGGTAGGGCACTAGGCAGAGAGAACTGAGTACAGTCAGAGCAGAATGGTGCTTGGAATGTGCCCAGCCTCCCAAGAAGATGTCTATTTACCCTCAGTGAGTAATCACAGTGCCCTCTGCCCAGGAGAGCAAGATTAGCTCTGAAACAGGGTTATTTCTTTTTATTTAAAAAAGAAAAAAAAAAGCTCTGTTGAAACATAATTAATATATTTAAATTTTCACATATTTAATCTATACATTTTGATGAGTTCAGACACAAGTACATACTTGTGATACCATCACCATAATCAGTGTACTAAGCATATTCATCACCTGTCAAAATTACATTGTTTTCTTTTGCGGTTTTGTTTTGTTTTTCGGTAAGAGCACTTAACATGAGCTCTATCCTCTTAACAAACATTAAAGGGTACGATACCTTATTGTTAACTACAGGTACTATATTGTACAGCAGATCTCTAGAACTGATTCATTTGGTATGACTGAAACCATCTGCAGGGTTTTTCATTTTTGTGTCAATTCTCTATATGAAAGAGGTCTTCGTGGGGGGAAGTTATTAGGTTACATTAAAACAAGCCATTGAGAATAGCAGTGGGGTTGTGGATGTGTGGCAGTGGCTGCTGCTGTAGGAGGTTGTGTGACCGGTGGTCATGTATTGTGCCACCACTGGCACCATTTGAGAGTGGATGGAATTCTAGGATACACCAGGATCAAAACCGTCTTGCCAGCGTTCTTATTCTTGATGCAAATAGATTTGTATTTCATAAATTATCAGATAAAAACCTTTGTGTCTTAACTAAAAGGAAAGTGGGGTTCCCAGTGACAAGTTTTGCAAAACCCCCACATCACATAAGCACATCATATCAGAAGACAGTAGAAAGAACAGTGAACATAAAGATTGACACTAAACATCTGGCCCTTGTAAAGAGAACATGCAGCCCTCTCAAGGGAATTCCAGTAGTTGAAATGAAATGAACTCTATCCCAGTATCTGCAAAACTCCTAAATGAGATTAACAAATCATTGTCCACTGTTGTGGAAGAATTTTGGGAAATGGGAAAGGTGCTGGAAGACTAGAGTCAGACAAACGTTATTGCTTATTTTAATATGTTAGGGAATTTCAAGAGCCAACACGCTTCAGATTAATCAAAAGCAATATTCTAGAATGGATTTATTTTTATTTTATTTTTTTATTGCATTTTAGGTTTTGAGGTACATGTGAAGAACATGCAAAATTGTTGCATAGGTACACACATGGCAGTGTGATTTGCTGCCTTCCTCCCCTTCACCTATATCTGACATTTCTCCCCATGCTATCTCTCTCCAGCTCCCCACCCCCCTGTCCCTCCCCCATCTCCCCCCAATAGACCCCAGTGTGTAGTGCTCCCCTCCCTGTGTCCATGTGTTCTCATTGTTCAACACCCGCCTATGAGTGAGAACATGCGGTGTTTGATCTTCTGCTCTTCTGTCAGTTTGCTGAGAATGATGGTTTCCAGGTTCATCCATGTCCCTACAAAGGACCCAAACTCATCGTTTTTGATGGCTGCATAATATTCCATGGTGTATATGTGCCACATTTTCCCTATCCAGTCTATCGTCGATGGGCATTTGGGTTGGTTCCAGGTCTTTGCTATTGTTAACAGTGCTGCAATGAACATTCGTGTGCACGTGTCCTTATAGTAGAACAATTTATAATCCTTTGGATATATATACCCAGTAATAGGATTGCTGGGTCAAATGGAATTTCTATTTCTAGGTCCTTAAGGAATTGCCACACTATCTTCCACAATGGTTGAACTAATTTACACTCCCACCAACAGTGTAAAAGTGTTCCTATTTCTCCACATCTTCTCCAGCATCTGTTGTCTCCAGATTTTTTAATGATTACCATTCTAACTGGCATGAGATGGTATCTCAATGTAGTTTTGAATTGCATTTCTCTAATGACCAGTGATGATGAGCATTTTTCCATATGTTTGTTGGCCTCATGTATGTCTTCTTTTGTAAAGTGTCTGTTCATATCCTTGGCCCACTTTTGAATGGGCTTGTTTGTTTTTTTCTTGTAGATCTGTTTCAGTTCTTTGTAGATTCTGGATATCAGCCCTTTGTCAGATGGGTAGACTGCAAAAATTTTTTCCCATTCTGTTGGTTGCCGATTCACTCTAATGACTGTTTCTTTTGCTGTGCAGAAGCTGTGGAGTTTGATTAGGTCCCATTTGTCTATTTTGGCTTTTGTTGCCAATGTTCTTGGTGTTTTGGTCATGAAGTCCTTTCCTACACCTATGTCCTGAATGGTTTTGCCTAGATTTTCTTCTAGGGTTTTTATGGTGTTAGGTCTTATGTTTAAGTCTTTAATCCATCTGGAGTTAATTTTAGTGTAAGGCATCAGGAAGGGGTCCAGTTTCTGCTTTCTGCACATGGCTAGCCAGTTTTCCCAACACCCTTTATTAAACAGGGAATCCTTTCCCCATTGCTTGCTTTTTTCAGGTTTGTTAAAAATCAGATGATTGTAGATATGCTGTGTTGCCTCCGAGGCCTCTGTTCTTTTCCATTGGTCTATATCTCTGTTTTGGTACCAGTACCATGCTGTTTTGATTACTGTAGCCTTATAATATAGTTTGAAGTCCACTAGTATGATGCCTCCTGCTTTGTTCTTTTTGCTTAAGACTGACTTGGCTATGCAGGCTTTCTTTTGGTTCCATATGAAGTTAAAGGTGTTTTTTTTCCAATTCTGTGAAGAAGATCATTGGTAGCTTGATGGGAATAGCGTTGAACCTGTAAATTACTTTGGGCAGTATGGCCATTTTTATGATACTGATTCTTCCTAACCATGAACATGGAATGTTTCTCCATGTGTTTGTGTCCTCTCTTACTTCGTTGAGCAGTGACTTGTAGTTCTCCTTGAAGAGGTCCTTTACGTTCCTTGTTAGTTGTATTCCTAGGTATTTTATTCTCTTTGTAGTAATTGTGAATGGCAGTTCGTTCTTGATGTGGCTCTCTTTAAGTCTGTTATTGGTGTATAGGAATGCTTGTAATTTTTGCACATTGATTTTGTATCCTGAGACTTTGCTTAAGTTGCTTATCAGTTTCAGGAGATTTTGGGCGGAGACGATGGGGTCTTCTAAGATATACAATCATGTCGTCTGCAAATAGAGGCAATTTGACTTCCTCCTTTCCTATTTGAATACCCTTTATTTCTTTTTCTTGCCTGATTGCTCTGGCTAGAACTTCCACTACTATATTGAATAGGAGTGGTGAGAGAGGGCATCCTTGTCTAGTGTCAGATTTCAAAGGGAATGCTTCTAGTTTTTGTCCATTCAGTATGATATTGGCTCTTGGTTTGTCATAAATAGCTTTTATTATTTTGAGATACGTTCTATCAATACCTAGTTTATTGAGGGTTTTTAGCATAAACGGCTGTTGAATTTTGTCAAAAGCCTTCACTGCATCAATTGAGATAATCATGTGGTTTTTGTCTTTGGTTCTGTTTATGTGGTGAATTACGTTTATAGACTTGTGTATGTTGAACCACCCTTGCATCCTTGGGATGAAGCCTACTTGATCATGGTGGATAAGCTTTTTGATGTGCTGTTGCAATCGGCTTGCCAGTATTTTATTGAAAATTTTTGCATCTATGTTCATCACGGATATTGGCCTGAAGCTTTCTTTTATTGTTGGGTCTCTGCCGGGTTTTGGTATCAGGATGATGTTGGTCTCATAAAATCATTTGGGAAGGATTCCCTCTTTTTGGATTGTTTGGAATAGTTTCAGAAGGAATAGTACCAGCTCCTCTTTGTATGTCTGGTAGAATTCGTCTGTGAACCCATCTGGACCTGGACTTTTTTTGGGTGGTAGGCTCTTAATAGCTGCCTCAACTTCAGACCTTGTTATTGGTCTATTCAGGGTTTCAACTTCTTCCTGGTTTAGGCTTGGGAGGAGGCAAGTGTCCAGGAATTTATCCATTTCTTCTAGGTTTACTAGTTTATGTGCGTAGAGTTGTTTGTAATCATCTCTGATGATGGTTTGAATTTCTGTGCAATCTGTGTTGATATCCCCTTTATCGTTTTTTATTGCATCAATTTGGTTATTCTCTCTTTTTTATTAATCTGGCTAGTGGTCTGTCTATTTTGTTGATCTTTTCAAAAAACCAGCTCCTGGATTTATTGATTTTTTGAAGGGTTTTTTGTGTCTCTATCGCCTTCAGTTCTGCTCTGATCTTAGTTATTTCTTGTCTTCTGCTAGGTTTTGAGTTTTTTTGATCTTGCTCCTCTAGCTCTTTCAATTTTGATTCTAGGGCTTCAATTTTAGGTCTCTCCTTGCTTCTCATGTGGGCACTTATTGCTATATATTTTCCTCTAGAGACTGCTTTAAATGTGTCCCTGAGATTCTGGTATGTTGTCTCTTCGTTCTCATTGGTTTCAAATAACATCTTTATTTCTGCCTTCATTTCATTGTTTATCCAGTCAATATTCAAGAGCCAGTTGTTCAGTTTCCATGAAGCTGTGTGGTTCTGAGTTAGTTTCTGCATTCTGAGTTCTCACTTGATTGCACTGTGGTCTGAAATGCTGTATGTTATGATTTCCATTCTTTTGCATTTGTTGAGGAGTGATTTATTTCCAATTATGTGGTCAGTTTTAGAGTAGGTGTGATGTGGTGCTGAGAAGAATGTGTATTTTGTGGATTTGGGGTGGAGAGTTCTGTAAATGTCTATTAGGTTTGCTTGTTCCAGGTCTGGGTTCAGGTCCTGGATATCCTTGTTAATTTTCTGTCTGGTTCATCTGTCTAATATTGGCAATGGGGTGTTAAAGTCTCCCACTATAATTGTGTGGGAGTCTAAGTCTCTTTGTAAATCATTAAGAACTTGCCTTATGTATCTGGGTGCTCCTATATTGGGTGCTTATATATTTAGGATCGTTAGCTCTTCTTGTTGCATTGATCCTTTTACCATTATGTAATGTCCTTCTTTGTCTCTTTTGATCTTTGTTGCTTTAAAGTCTATTTTATCAGAGATGAGAATTGCAACTCCTCTTTTTTTTGCTCCCCATTTGCTTGGTAAATCTTCCTCCATCTCTTTATTTTGAGCCTTTGTGTATCCTTGCATGTGAGATGGGTTTCCTGGATACAGCACACTGATGGGTTTAGGCTTTTTAATCCAATTTTCTAGTCTGTGTCTTTTGTTTGGGGCATTTAGTCCATTTACATTTAGGGATAATATTGTTATGTGTGAATTTGATACTGCCATTTTGATGCTAGCTGGCTGTTTTGTTTGTTAGTTGATGCAGATTCTTGATTGTGTTGATGCTCTTTACCATTTGGTATGTTTTTGGAGTGGCTGGTACTGGTTGTTCCTTTATATGTGTAGAGCCTCTTTCAGGAGCTTTTGTAAAGCAGGCCTAGTGGTGACGAAATCTCTGAGTACTTGCTTTTTGCAAAGGATTTTATTTTTCCTTCACCTATGAAGCTTAGTTTGGCTGGATAGGAGATTCTGGGTTGAAAGTTCTTTTCTTTAAGGATGTTGAAATTGGCCGCCACTCTCTTCTGGCTTGTAGGGTTTCTGCTGAGAGATCTGCTGTGAGTCTGACGGGCTTCCCTTTTTGGGTAACCCGACCTTTCCCTCTGGCTGCCCTTAGCATTTTCTCCTTCATTTCAACCCTGGTGAATCTGACGATTATGTGCCTTGGGGTTGCTCTTCTTGAGGAATATCTTTGTGGTGGTCTCTGTATTTCCTGGACTTGAATATTGGCCTGCCTTGCTAGGTTGGGGAAGTTTTCCTGGATAATATCCTGAAGAGTATTTTCCAGCTTGGATTCATTCTCTTCGTCACATTCAGGTACACCTATCAGACATAGATTAGGTGTTTTCACATAGTCCCACATTTCTTGGAGACTTTGTTCATTCCTTTTTACCCTTTTTTCTCTATTCTTGCCTTCTCATTTTATTTCATTGAGTTGATCTTTGACCTCTCATATCCTTTCTTCTGCTTGGTCAATTCAGCTGTTGAAACTTGTGCATGCTTCGCAAAGTTCTCGTGTTGTGTTTTTCAGCTCCATCAATTCACTTATGTTCCCTCTATGTTGTCCATTCTCATTAGCATTTCGTCAAATATTTTTTCAAGGTTCTTAGTTTCTTTGCATTGGGTTAGAACATCTTCTTTTAGCTCACTGTAGTTTCTTATTACCCACCTTCTGAAGTCTGATTCTGTTACTTCATCACACTCCTTCTCCATCCAGCCTTGTTCCCTTGCTGGTGAGGAGTTGTGATCCCTTTTAGGAGGAGAGGTGTTCTGATTTCCGGTGTTTTCATCATTTTTGCGCTGGTTTCTTCCCATCTTTATGGGTTTATCCACCTGTTGTCTTTGTAGTTACTGACTTTCACATTGGGTCTCTGAGTGAACTTCCAGTTTGTGGATGCTGAAGTTACTTCTTTTTCTTAGCTTTCCTTCTAACAGTCTGGCCCCTTTGCTGTAGGACTGCTGAGGTCCACTCCACACCCTGCTTGCCTGGGGATCTCCTGCAGCAGCTGCAGAACAGTAAGGGTTGCTACCAGTTTCCTCTTCTGCTGTCTTTGTCCCAGAAGGATTCCCGCCAAATGTCAGTCTGTTCTCTCCTTTATGAGGTGACTCTTTGGATATACGGGGGTCAGGGAGCTACTTGAGGAGACAGTCTGTCCTTTATTGGAGCTCAAGTCCTGAGTTGTTAGCTCCGTTGTTCATTCAGAGCTGCTGGGCAGGTACGTTTAGGTCTGCTGCAGCGGAACTCATAAACTCCCTTCCTCCACCCCAGGTGTTCTGTCCCAGGGAGTTAGGGCTTTATTTATGGGTTTCCGTTGTGCTGCTGCCTTTTTTTTTTTCTTTCAGGGCTACCCTGCCCAGCGAGGAGGCAGCCTAGTCACTGTCTGCGGGCAGAGGCTTTGCTGAGCTGCTGTGGGCTCCGCCCAGCTGCTGTGTGATCTTCCCTGCAGTCCTGTTTATATGGGTGTAGTTAGAACTGCCTTGGCCATGGTGGCCCACCTCTGTTATGGCGGACTCTCTCTGTAGTGGCAGGTTGCCTTGGCAACGGCAGGTTGCCTCGGCAACAGCAGGCTGCCTCAGCAATGGTCAGACTGCCTCCGTAGTGGTGGAGTGTCTCAGTAATGGTGGACGCCCCTTCCCCATAGAGGCAGACCGTCCTGGGTTCAGCTGTGCTTGCTGTGAAACTCTCAACCCAGAGCGTTTTCAAGTACTGGTTTTTTTTGGCGTGTATGTGGGGGTGGGGGGGGTAGGACCAGCCAAGTGTGATCACCTGGCTCCCTGACTCAGAGTCTTTTTTTGTTGTTATTGTTGAATGGTCACTGTCTCCCAGTGTTCCAGTTGCCTGTTGAAAAGGCGCCGGGATCTCTCCTGCCGCCACTCACTGAGCTGGCTGAAACAGCAGCGCTGAGATTCCTGGCGGTTTTTTTGCCTAGGAATCTCCTGGCCTGGCTCACTATTTCAGATGAATGGGCGACTCTGCCGTCTCAGGGCTCCAATCGCCAGCTAAGAGGGCACCCAGACCAGTGTCTTTTGTACGGAGGACATGGGCAAAGCAGCCACACAGGCCGAAACAGCCACGCTGGCAGAAACAGCTGCGCTGGCGACCCGTGGGGCTCCTCCACCTGGGAATCTCCTGGTCTGTGGGCAATAAAAATCCGTCTGGAAATGCGGCGCCCACTCACCCTCTGCGCTTTCACTGGGAGCTGTAATCCTAGCTGTTCCTAGTTGGCCATCTTCCCCCGATTCTCTCTCTTTCTTTTCTTTTCTCTCTAGAATGGATTTAATAGGTGGGTATATGAGTCCTTTGAAAAGCAAGTATCTTTGGGATCCTGTATGTGCTCACCAATAATAAATCACAGTACTCTTACTTTAATTCCTTGTTTGACAGAGATCCGTGATGCTAGTATTGCACAGTTAAATCCAGATTTCAATAAAATAGTTGACAGAATCTAACATGAAAGTCTTCAGAAAATGTTCATTTATTCAATCCTACACATTGAGTATGTGTAAATGGTTGGATGAACAGGCTCAAAAAATGTCCATTCAGATATTTTAGAGAATTATCAATATATAAATGAAGATATTTGGATAAAGGATCCTTCATACGCAGATAACCTGTGATTTTAATACTATTACCTGATGACTATCATTATTAACCATGGCTAAAAAGCCTAGAAAAAGATGGCAAATTAAAGTGATTTAAATAAAACACCATGTAACTAAAATTGCCTCTCCATATGCCCCCCAAAATGGTTACATAACCTACAGTCATGTAATGAATGTCTCAAAAATAATGGTGTTGCATAATTTATCCACTGGTGTTAGAATTCAGTACCCACCTGAGGCATAGCTCTACCATCCTGTTTAATCCTTACTAAAATTAATGTATGAACATATACTGATTCTAGAGGTTTAATTTTAAAACAAAAATATAATCACTATAATCAAGCAAGATTATTCTAGAACCACCTACCATCCATTCTCCCTTTACCTAAAAATTTGACGATAATCTAGAAGGCAGAAAGGCTTGAATGTCCACACATTTGGATATAGGGTTTTGCAAGTTCTCAGATCTGGGATTATAGTAGTTATTGCTGTGTTAACAACATCATGAATACTACGCTTTGTGGTCAATTTAAAAGAAATTTAGGGTTATTTTTGTTGTGTGTAATGGTTGTCTTTCTCATTAGATTTAGAGCCTAATCCCCATGCAAGAGGTTATTCTCATTTGCATCAGCTATATATACACTATCACGGAATGATGGACAAAGATTTCTCTCTCCTCTCAAAAAGGAAAACGATTAACATTTACAAGGTGCTTGTTAAAAGAGCATCATTTTAGGATCTCTACTTTAATTAAAACATAGAACCTTCCTTCACGAAGGTTAGAACTCATCTCCATCAGCAGCATCCCTTTATGCACAACTGAGTTTCTGTTCTTAGGTTCTTACTGCTCTAAGTTCTCTTAGACTCGTCTAGTAGATCTAAAATAGGTCAAGTTTGGTCACATAATTTGTAGTGCCTCAATTGATCAGAGCCCTTGACATACATAGGTCTTCCCTAATTTTCAGGAGGAACATTGCTAACACATTTGGGATGAAAGGTCACCCAGATCCCTGTAGCAAGCTATGTCAGTGGCTTCACTGCAGAGGTACCTCTCTGGCAGATTTGGAGATTTCAAGCAAATGTATCAAACCCTAATGTGCTATGACAGGAGGATTTCATCTACCGATCATGAGTAGAAATGTCTGGGAGCTATTATTTCAATAGGAAGCAAAGCTCCTTCAGCTGAAAAGCAATGTGCAGACTGACACTCCTGCTACACCATTTTTATCATGAGTTTGTACTTTGAATGGAATCAACCTAAAGAGAAAAAGACAATGTATATCCTTATATCCTGGCTGTTCGAGATTTTGAAACAGAACATCTATAGCAGAAAGTATCAATTTTCAGAAGCTCATCTGCTCTGAATTAAAATATCAGAGTTGGAGGGTTTTTTTCCCTGTTTGAACAAGAAAAACATATAGTGCCCATAACAAATTATATTAATTATCAGTCATATAAGCCCAGAAAGTGGAACCATCTGAATACAGTCCCTGTAAACTTATAGTGGGAAAAATAGACATATGGACATCCTGGGGAAAGAGGCGGCCATGTTCATTTTCCATTTGCCTACCCCAGAACATGCCATATTGAGTAAAATTTTTCTATGCATGTGTATCTCCAAAAATGAAAATAAAAATGATAAAACATCTTTGTGAGCATGGTGCCAGCAGAAGAGTAGGGTAGGGATGAATGTATAATCAACCTTTTTGATGTAAGGACTGCTGGCAAGCAGTGTGGGCCAGCCAAGCACATGGCAAGTAGAGGAGCGGCCATAGAAACAATGGAGACTTCTCTGTCCTAGGCTGCACTGAGATGTATGCATCAAGCTACTGTGCTTTTTTTTTTTAATGCCAATTCCAGACATTTCTTTTTCCTTCGTAAAATAAGGCTATCAAAAAAAAGGAGTATAGAATGTTTCCTTCTGTCTGTGAGTATGTGGCAATGGGCAGGAAACTGGGCTGTCTTCAACAGAAAGGGAGTGGCAACCACCAGGAGACTGGAAGAGATGCTTTTTCAGGGAGCTTGAGAGAAAATACTGACACACATCTTTTCCAACCTAATCTTCAATGCAATGCTTTAGGAGAGCCAGGCACCATGTTAGAATCTGGTTAAAGTATATATTGTACTGTTTTCTTCTCTTGGTAAACATTGACTTTGTGCCTTGTAAAAAAAAAAATGATATCCTTTGTATATGAATGTATTCTCGTGGTAATAATAATGAATTTAGAGCTGTTTTTCAACACCATTTTTGCTGCCCAAGTAGATATTATCAAGCCAGCTCATTAAGTGGGTAATCCACAGACATTCATTCATTTATTTAATAAATTTTAATTAAGCATCTACTCGGTGCCAGGCACAGTGCTTGACACAATCACAATAGAAATATTGCCTCTACTCCAAGCTCCTGCTTATTAAAACTATACCAGGGAGGCTTAGCTTTCCCAGGTCATCCTGGGACCCTAGCCCCAGAACTCTTAGCAGGGATTCTCATCCTTTCTTATGTTCTGATACTATACAATTAGTTATATAATTAGGTATTGTGAACCACCTTCACTCCTAAAAGTCTTATTAGAGTTTGTTCGTCCTATACGTTAAATTGAAAATAACTTGGTATAGATGTTTATAGTAGACTTCAGGGTAACTGAAAACATTCTCAAATACTGAAATCTAAACAACCACTCTGCAAGAGCAGCTTTTCCAGGCCTTTTTAACATTTGTCATCTCTGTTGACTCACATGAGTCAAAGCAATTATTCTGACACTTGAAATTTTACCTTTAATGTTTCCTAGGAAACATAGCTTATACTCACTCCTACACTTCTTATGGGTTCATTTAAAGAGGAAGTAATCTGGAAAATAGCCATGAATAACAGAATTACCCAGTACCTTGATATTTTCCCATTTCTCTGCTGGCATTCAGCCCAACAGCTGTCATTGTACCTCTATAGGAACTTAGCTCTTGTATGGCAACTTGAGTGGCATTGAGCTCTGATAGAAGGTCATAACATCTTTGTTAGAAATAATATGCAGATTTTTCCAAGAGGTTATGTCTCAAGTTTCTATTCTAAAAGCAAAAAAAGCCACAAAACAAATTTCTTAAAATTAATTTCCCTCTGGCTTTTGTCTTGGTTGACAATTCTTCTGGGATAAGGTTGATTATTTCTATGATTCCTCAGGAGACTGTCAGCTCTGCCTGATTAACTGAAAACTAGCATAAAAAGATTATATAATGAATATTATTCATATAAAATTATTCCTTTTAGAGTCTAAATGAGAAAATTTGCCTTACATAGAAGGAATTTTGGCCACTCTATGTTGGTTGTCTTCCTTTGATTACCAAAAATCACTTTTTGAATCCTGAATGATAACTCTCATATTTTAGAGTAGCAGTTGATCTGAGAGAGAGTAAATAACATGGCCACACAACTATTATATGATCAGACAAGGATTTGCGTGCAGTAATTATCACCTGGGAGTGTCCATGAGCACATGTACACACACACACACACACACACACACACACACACACACACACAAGCCTTGGCTCCACACGTTTTGATTCAATAGGTTTAGGGTGGAGCCCCAGAGTATGGACTTTTTTAAAGCATCATAGGTGATTCGTGTGCTCATCCCAGTTAAGAACCACTACCCAATATGCCACTTTAACTTCAGATGGGCCATGAAATGACAAGAATGCTCTCCAAAACATCTGATTAACAATTCAAAAACATGCCATTGAGAGAATGATTTTTTAATAGACCTTTGAAGAGAAAGAAGAAAGGGTGCAGTTATATGGATTCTTTAAGAACATATGAAACCAAGGAGAACCAGGTTAGGAAGAACATTAAGTAACACTTTGAATTAGTCATTAGCATGTACAGTATAATGAACTCAATTTCTGAGTTGATTAATCACTGAGGAATATGCATAATATATATTCAGTATACATGGAGTCAACATATATATGATATATAATATATACAACATATATATTCAACATATATATAACTTACCCCTAATAGGCCTAATGCATTTATTTAATGTTTATGTATATTAAAACTGATAGCTTTTTTAAAGAACGGAAAAGGAACTGTAAAGGCTTTTCTCTTATATCTAAATTAATATATATTAATTCTCAAAGGATTTATAAAGTGTTACAGGTCAGAAAGTCTTTGTGTCTATTCCAGAAAATCAAGTTATTTACTAGAAATTTCAGTGAGATCTTTACTAGATGGGTTGGACAAATTCTAAGAGTTAGATATTGTAGAAGGATTTTTTTTTTATTTTAAAACAATGTGCCTAAGTCATAAAACTTAGTAGTTTCAAAACAGACAATGTTTAGCAAGTCTATTAAATTATAACAAAGTTATATACAAATTATAATAAAGTATCCAATGAGAGTTTGTAAAGAAGATCACAATGTAGTTGAAATGTCATAGTTTCCTTGAAAAATACTTGGAAACAATATTTCTATACTTATTTAACGGTATTTAAACCAAATCTTTGAGTAGCCATAGTAGGTATAAAAGCACTGTTGGAAATGGCAGACAAAAAGCAAGTTTTAACTTTGTATGTTGACTGTACCCTAAAGACACCCTATGTAGATTATTTACTTAGTAAATTGTATTGATGATGCTCTCCATTAAATGTTTAGAGGAAGATTATTGAAGAAAAACAAAAAGAAATACCTATTTGTTAAAATTTTTTTTTAAGTAGTGCTTCTCAAATTTCAATTACTAAGCAACTGAAGAGTTTGTGTGAAATACAGATTCCATGCTGTAATTGCACAAATTCAGACTCAGAAGGTCAGAAATTGGAGGTTTTATGTTTCTAACAAATACACAATAAGAAGCCCTTACAATTTGTTCATGACTGTACTGCTTTTTGCTTGTTGTCCCAGTATAATTTTTAATAACACCCACTCCCACTCTCAGTGTACTTATTTGGATGATAAATTTTGGTCAACAGGTTTAGAGTAAGCAGAATTCTCTAAAGTCTACAGAGTTGTAAAAAGTGCTGCTCCTAACATTAGTAGGACTCCCTGCTACCTTATCATCACTGGTGCCTTTGCTGTGTGGTGGTCACAGAGCATCTCTCAAAAACTCATTGAAACCACTCCAAAAGGGGTCTTTGATGTTCCCTTACTAGAGAATACTGAGTCCTTTTTTTTTTCCAGTAAGTTCTTATCTACCATATTCTCATATTATGTCATCTTAGGAAGTCATTCCAAGCAACATGAAAA
This sequence comes from Sapajus apella, assembly GCF_009761245.1. Lineage (NCBI taxonomy): Eukaryota > Metazoa > Chordata > Mammalia > Primates > Cebidae > Sapajus > Sapajus apella. The sequence goes on along the minus strand of NW_022436946.1, from coordinate 75,404,935 downwards.
GCAAGAATAAGAGCCCCAATAGAGAAAACGGAACACATTTGGGTAATGGTGAGAAGAGCAGAGTACTGTATGCACAGAAGGAAAAAGAGAGTAAAAGTGCAGATTGGACCACTTTGGGGCCCAGGATAATGGGGGGGGGGGAGAAATTGGAATTACATGGCTTCTGTGATGGAAATTATTGAGGAAAAAATTTATTGAAAAATGAGGATCCAGCAGGGCGAGATGGCTTACACCTGTAATACCACCACTTTGGGAGGCTGAGACAGGTAGATCACTTGAGGTCAGGAGCTTGAGACCATCCTAGACAATGTGGTTAAACCCTGTCTCTACTAAAAATGCAAAAAAAGTAGCTGGGCACCGTGGCACCACTTGTAATCCCAGCTTATTGGGAGGCTGAAGCAGGAGGATCACTTGGACCCAGGAGGCAGATGTTACAGTGAGCCAAGATTGTATCACCACATTCCTGCATGGGCAACAGAAGGAGACTCGTTTCAAGAAGACAAAAAAATGAGGGTCACTCAGAGATGAAACTTTTCTTAACTTTTTCTTGGTTAAGTAAGAGAACAATATGAAAATACTTGGTAAACAATAAATGCTTATGAATCATTTTCAGAATCAAGGGTATCTTAAAAAAAAAAAAAAAAAAGAATCAGAAGAAATAGTAAAAGAAGAGGCAGAAAGAAGGAAAGAAAGTACATAAGCTGTGGCTCCATTAGGACAGGCCCTGGAAGTAAAAAGGGGAAGGACCACAGCCTAAAAATCATGGCATTGTTGGGTTGGGGAGCAGTGGAAGGGAAATATTTCTAAAACTAATTTTAAGAATAAGTGAACTCCCTAGAAAATATTTTTGTCTTATAATTGAATTGATACTGTGGCTCTTCTAAAAAATGAAGTGGTATCTATTCTGTCTATACTTCCCAAATCCTGTCAGTCCTATTCATACTACCAAAACAGAGCAATGCAGGAATGCTTTTCTTGGATATTTTGTTCATCTTCAATGATAAATACAGAAGTCCAAGTACTAAAAGTACGCTATTTGATTAATATTCAGATAAAATATGTTTTCTGTTTGTTAATAAACAATGGCACATGAGGGAAAAATGTCTGTATACATGACAGGAAAATGTTTGTATAATGAGATTTTTTTAAATTTTATTTTACTTTAAGTGCCAGGCTACATGTGCAGAACATTCAGGTTTGTTTCATAGGTATACGTGTGCTTCGGTGGTCTGCTGCCTCTGTCAACCTGTCACCAAGGTTTTAAGCCCCACATGCATTAGCTTTTTGTCCTGATGCTCTTCCTCCTCTCACCACCCCACCTCCGACAGACCCCATTGTATTGTTTCCCTCACTGTGTCCATGTGTTCTTACTGTTCAGCTCCCATTTATCAGTGAGAACATGCAGTATGTGGTTTTCTGTTCTCGTGTTAGCTAGACGAGAATGATGGTTTCCAGCTTCATCTGTGTCCTGCAAAGGACATGATCTCTTTCCCTTTTATGGCTGCATAGTATTCCATGATATATATGTATGACATTCCTTTATCTAGTCTATCATTGATGGGCATTTGGGTTGGTTCCATGTCTTTGCTGTTAACAGTGCTGCTATAAACATAAGTGTGCATGTATCTTTATAATAGAATGATTTATTTTCTTTGGGTATATACCCAGCAATGGGTATATACCATTTGCTGGGTCAAAATGGTATTTCTGGTTCTAGATCCTTGAGGAATCGCCACACTGTCTTCCATAATGGTTAAGCCAATTTATGTACCCACCAACAGTGTTAAACAATTCCTTTTTTTTTTTTTTTTTTTTTTTTCTTTTTTGAGACGGAGTTTCACTCGTTACCCAGGCTGGAGTGCAATGGCGCAATCTCGGCTCCGCGCAATCTCGGCTCACCGCAACCTCCGCATCCTGGGTTCAGGCAATTCTCCTGCCTCACCCTCCTGAGTAGCTGGGATTACAGGCATGTGCCACCATGCCCAGCTGATTTTTTGTATTTTTAGTAGAGACGGGGTTTCACCATGTTGACCAGGATGGTCTCGATCTCTTGACCTCGTGATCCACCCGCCTCGGCCTCCCAAAGTGCTGGGATTACAGGCGTGAGCCACCACGCCCGGCCAAGCATTCCTGTTTCTTCACAGCCTCACCAGCACCTGTTGTTTCTTGATTTTTTAATAATTGCCATTCTGACTGGCATGAGATAGTATCTCATTGTGGTTTTGATTAGCATTTCTCTAATGATCAGTGATGTTGAGCTTCATTTCTATGTTTGTTGGCTGCATAAATGTTTTCTTTTGAGAAGTATCTGTTCATGTCCTTTGCCTATTTTTGATGGAGTTCTTTGTCTTTTTCTTCTGGATTTGTTTAAGTTCCTTGTAAATTCTGGATATTAGACCTTTGTCAGATGGGTAGATTGCAAAAATTTTCTCCCATTCTGTAGGTTTCCTCTGATGATAGTTTCTTCTGCTATGCAGAAGACTGAGACATTATTGAACAGATAATTTCCTGGCCTGATATTTCATTTACGTTTTAACAAAAAGATTTTCTCCTGATATTTTATGTCCTTCTCAAAAGTCATTTCTAATAACAATATACTATTCCAACTTGTACATGTACCAATATTTCCCAGCAACCATCATCCTTTCTTGATACATTTAACATTCTTTTTCTTTTGAATATTGCTGTGCATAGGATTTTTCCTTTTCTCAGATTATTTACTAATGATAGAATCATGAGAGTATGATTACTGGGTCAAGCAATATAAGTAGTTTTAAGGCACATGATACATATTTCCAAACTACTTGAAAATACATTCATAAACACATTCTGCACTGTATAAAAATTTTATCTCAAATTCATTTTGATAATAGTATATATTTATTTTTCTTAATTTACTTTGGTTTACTTATTAGGTCAAACATCTTTACCCATATTTTCTCCTTCTTTGAAGTTTTCTTTTTTTAATTTTTAATTTTTCCATAGGTTATCGGGGTATAGGTGGTGTTTGATTACAAGTAAGTTCTTTAGTGGTGATTTGTGAGATTTGGTGTACCCATCACCAGAACAGTATACACTTCACCCTATTTGCAGTCTTCTATCCTCCGCTCCCCTTTTACCTTTCTGCGTAAGTCCCCAAAGTCCATTGTATCAGTCTTTTGCATTCGTGTCCTCATAGCTTAGCTCCCACATATCAGTGAGAACATATGATGATTGGTTTTACATTCCTAAGTTACTTCACTTAGAATAATAGTCTCCAATCTCATCCCGATCACTGTGAATGCCGTTAATTCATTCCTTTTTATGTCTGAGTATATATGTATTCACTGTTGATTGATGGGCATTTGGGTTGATTCCACAATTTTGCAGTTACAAATTGTGCCGCTATAAATGTGTGTGCAAGTATCTTTTTTGTATAATGACTTCTTTTCCTCTGGGTAGATACCTAGTAGTGGGATTCCTGCATCAAATAGTAGTTCTGCTTTTAGTTCTTTAAGGAATCTCCATGCAGTTTTCCATAGTGTTGTACTAGTTTACATTCCCATCAGCAGTGTAGGAGTGTTCCCTGATCACTGCATCCATGCCAACGTCTACTGGTTTTTTGATATTTTTTATTTTTTGATTATGGCCATTCTTGCAGGAATTAGGTGATATTGCATTGTGGTTTTGATTTGCATTCCCTCATTATTAGTCATTTTGAGCATTTGTTCATGTGTTTGTTGGCCATTTGTATATCTTGAGAATTGTGTATTCATTCCTTATCCCACTTTTTGATGGGATTTTTTTTTCTTGCTCATTTCATTGAGTTTGTTGTAGATCCTGGATATTGGTCCTTTGTCAGATGTATAGATTGTGAAGATCTTCTTCCATTCTGTGGGTTGTCTGTTTATCCTGCTTACTGTTCCTTTTGCCATGCAAAAGATCTTTAGTTTAATTAAGTCCAAACTATTTATCTTTGTTTTTATTGCATTTGCTTTTGGGTTCTTGGTCATGAAATCCTTGCCTAAGCCAAGGTCTAAAGGGTTTTCCAATGTTATCTTCTAGAATTTTTGCAGTTTCAAGTCTTAGATAAGTCTTTAATCCATCTTCAGTTGATTTTTATATAAGGCAAGAGATGAGAATCCAGTTTCATTCTTTTATATGTGGCTTGCCAATTATCCCAGCACCATTTGTTGCATAGGGTGTCCTTTCCTCACTTTATGTTTTTGTTTGCTTTGTCAAAGATCAGTTGGCTTTAAGTATTTGGGTTTATTTCTGAATTCTCCTGTTCCATTGGTCTATGTGCCTATTTTTATACCAGCACCATGCTATCTTGATGACTATGGCCTTATAGTGTAGTTTGAAATCAGGTAATGTGATGCTTTCAGATTTGTTCTTTTTTGCTTAGTCTTGCTTTGGCTATGTAGGCTCTTTTCTGCTTCCATATGAATTTTATCATTGTGTTTTCTAATTGTGCAAAGAATGATGGTGGTATTTTGATGGAAAGAGCATTGAATTTATAGATTGCTTTTGACAGTACAGTCATTTTCACAATATTGATTCTACCCATCCATTGCATGGGATGTGTTTTCATTTGTTTGTGTTGTCTATGATTTCTTTCAGCAGTGTTTTGTAGTTTTCCTTGTAGAGGTCTTTCACCTCCTTGGTTGGGTATATTCCAACTTTTCTTTTCTTTTTTTTTTTTTTTTTTTTTTTTTTTGCAGCCATTGTAAAAGGGGTTGAGTTCTTGATTTGATTCTCAGCTTGGTCGCTACGGTATACAGAAAAGCTACTGATTTGTGTACATAAGTTTTGTACCCATTCCTGAATTCTTTTATCAGTTCTGGGAACTTTCTGGAGGAGTCTAGGGTTTTCAAGGTAAACAATCATATCATCAGAAGTGACAGTTTGACTTCCTCTTTACCCATTTGAATGCTCTTTATTTCTTTCTCTTGTCTGATTGCTCTGGCAAGGATTTCCAGTACTATGTTGAAGAGGAGTGGTGAGAGCGGGCATCCTTGTCTTGTTCCAGTTCTCAGAGGGAATGCCTTCAATTTAGTACTATGCTGGCTCTAGGTTTGTCATAGATGGCTTTTATTACCTTGAGGTATGTTCTGTGTGTGCCAGTTTTGCTGGGAGTTTTAATCATAAAGGGTGCTGGATTTATCAAATGCTTTTTTTGCATCTATTGAGATGATCATATCATTTTGGTTTTTAATCATGTGTATGTGGTGTTTCGCATTTATTGACTTCTGTATGTTAAACCATCCCTGTATCCCTGCTGTGAAACTCACTTGATCGTGATGGATTATCTTTTTGATATGTTGTTGGATTTGGTTAGCTGGTATTCTGTTAAGGATTTTAGTATCTGTGTTCATCAGGGATGTTGGCTGTAGTATTCTTTTCTTTTTTTTTTCTTTTTTTTTTCTTTTTTTGGTGTTGTCCTTTCTCGATTCTGGTATTAGGATGATACTGGCTTCATAGAATGATGTAGGGAGAGTTTCCTTTTTCAAAACAGTTTATAACAAGTCAATATAAATGATTTTATTTTACTTGGAGAAGAGATTCTGACCAATCTTCATCTGCAAAGCAGGTTAGCTGAGGTTTCTAAGCCATCCAGCAAAGTATAAAAGTGAGTTTTGGTACTTTTTTTAAAGAGAAGAAGGTCACTTAAAAGGTGTAATTCTCCAAATCCACATCATTAAGAGAATAAAAACTTAGCAGTGCCTTTTTCTGTTAATTATTTCTAACCACCTATCATGCTGTGACACCAGTGGAGATATAGGCTTTTTCTTTTCCTACGTGATTAGCACATACAATGAACCATGACAAGTAATTATCTTAACCCTTGAAATTTTTATATATGGGAACATTGCCACAGTATTATTTTTAGACATTTCTCCTAAATTGCTTTTACTATTATTTCAATGGCATATACCTTGAAAATTCTTAGCCTTCAAGTTAGTTCTAAACCTATTTGAGTGCAAGTCGAAATTTAATGCTGGAGGAAGAGGTCATTTGCTCCACTGCCTTGCATGAAGGAAGAGGCCTACTCAGGGATGGGTTCAAGTTTGCAAAGTCACTAGTAGCCAAGCCAAGACTTAAGACCACATCTCCTGAATACCATTTCAATACTCTGAAGCCTTCCCTCACACATTTCATATGTCTGCATGCTGTTGTTTCATTGCTTCATTGAGGTAGTGTCACATAAGTTTTTCGTCACTCAAGATCTATATGTGTTTTTTATATTGGGAAATAAAAATATCCCACAGTCCAATCTGAATTAGAAATACTAACAGACGTACATAACAAGCAAGGATGTTTTCTTCTACGAGTACCTTCACCAAGTATGTACATTAGTTCAACATTTCTACCATCAAGAATTTACAGTTTTTGCAAATTAAAACCACAATGAGCTATTACATCTCACCTGTAAGGATTATGATTATCAAAAGGACATGAGATAAATTTTGGTGAGGACGTAGAGAAAAGTAATCCCTAGTACACTGTTGGTTGAAAATGGATTGGTCCAGCTATTATGGAAAACAGTATGGAAGTTGCTAAGGAAATTATAAATAGAGCTATCATATGACCCAGCAAATCCTCTTCTGGGTATATACTCAAAGGAGATAAAATTATTACCTTGTAAACATATCTGTACTCTTATGTTTATTGCAGCATTATTCATAATAGGCAAGATATGGAAAAACTAAATAGTCATTGACAGACGAATAAAGGAAATTTATATATAGGCAATGGAATATTATTCAGCCTTAAAAAAAGAAGCAGATCCTGCCATTTGCCACAACATGAATGGACCAGGAGGACATCATGCTAAGTGAAATAAACCAGACATACACACACACACACACAAATATTGCATGATCTTCCTTAAATGTGGAACATTTAAAAAGAGCTCAAATATGCAGAAATAGAGAATGAAAGAGCGATTACCACAGTTGGAGAGGAAGAACATGAGGAGATGTATGCCAAAGGATACAAAATAGCAGATATGTAGGATGAACAAGTCTAGACATCCAATGTTTAATAAAATTGTGATATGCTAGGAATTTTTGTTAAACAAGTAGATTTAGCTTCTCTTGTCACAAGAAAAGTAATTATTTGAAATGATAGATATATTAATCTTCTTCACTGTAGTAACCCTTTTGCTATCTATACGTATCCCATAACATCATTTTGTAATTTGTAGTTTTGATCTTTATTTTCCACTAAATATTTTAAAATGTGTCAAAGAATATACTTTAGCCACAGACATATTTTCCATGTCCATTTAACTATGGATAGAGAGCTATGCTCCAGAGAGCATTTATTAACAGAAGCTAAACATATGGACTTTCTAAAATTAAGAAAGCCTTTTTGGAACTTGAAGAGACTTTTGAATAGGGCTGGATGCAACAAGCTATAGTGAGTTATTCAGAACCAGGATATCAAAGAAATGGAGGAAGTAATTTCATGCTGTAGAAGCAAAGCTCTGTAAATTGATATGTGATGATATTCAGGATAGTTTAATTTGGTAGCCTGGAAGAGAATCAAATGAATTGAAGAAATTCTTATAAATATTTCTATCTTCTTTTTTAAATTTAAAGATATCTGCTAATTTGAATATGCCACCTGTGCTTTACTCCAATGTTCAAATTTCTTTTTATAAATTGTAAAAAATGCATCTAATTTAACAAACATTCCTCATTCTCTGCAATTAAAAATATATGTATATAATTTAATATTCTTATGAAATCAAATATCTAAAATAGAAAAATCCTAACACAGACTTTATGACCATCTTTGTGATATACCAAATCCTCAGATATTTTTAAATGGAAACAATAGCATTTCAATATGAAAGTTTTCAAAAAAAAGATGTTACTTCACTTGAAAGAAAAATGCAGGTGTGATGGGAAAAGTTACAGGTAATAAGATTTAACGGCTGAGAGAAATAGACAAAAACGAATGGTGTTCTCTAGAGAAAACAGCTTTGGGGCAGATAGAAGAGAAATGAAGCATGATACTGAGTCAAGTTTTAAAAATAAAGAAAACAGAAACAGTAATAGAAGAGAAAGAACAAAAATCAAAGAGAAAATTTAATCAGAAGATAACATGCAAATAGTCCCCAACTATTTTCTTGATCAATATCATGGAAAATTAAGCACTAGAGTACATTATTCCAAAGTGAGAATAATGATCTTTGGCCAACATTAGCTTGTTTCCATGGATAGAGGCTAGAATAAAGTGACGTCTGTAATAGTTTAGGTAGGGAAACAGCCTTCACTGAGGCTCTGGTCCAGAGCTGGGGCCATAAGAACCATTATGAGGGCTAAGCAGTTCAGGAGGATGTTTTCCAGAACTCTTAAACCCTAATAGAAACCCAAAGACTGGGAGTAGCAATGTCCACAGGTAAGCCCCACAGTTACCATGTGCCTGTTTAGAGGTTTCCTAGCTTCCTATTACAGGAGACAGAATTCAAAGCAGATACCTAAAGGGATATCTGGGAGATTTCTAAATGAGTAGACTGACTGTATCTAAGGCAGAAAAGAAAATGTTTCAAAGTGATAATCACAGGCAATTTTACATTAAGTGAGATGAAAGATTTAGGACATTCTCTCAGCAAAACTTTAGACATCAACCCACATTTACTGGATAAAACCAAAGGTGATAACCAGTGAGAGCAGTTCCAGGTTGTTCCTTACTCTAGAATGTGACTGCCTCTCTTTAATGTGGAGTTATATATTCATTAATAAAATGAAGGCAGTCTTTTATCAAATACATCTCAGTGAATTTTTGTTTACTTGAATTGCATGGTTGCAAACACATTACTGCCACCAATTTGTGAATACACCTAAATCACAGGAATACTATTTAACCATAATGCTAATCTGATTACTATTTATAATATTAAGTTCAGAATTATGATTTTATTTCTCACACATTTCCAAGGAAATGCCAAATTATTAAGTTTAGACCTGGACAGGACCTTTAAGTTTATTTCTTTTAACCTTCTCATCTTATCGTTGAGGAAATAAAACCATCCAGTTTACATTTGTTCAGTGTTAACACAGTGAGAGGTGGAAAAGGAACCATCTGCCAGTGCATATAATGCTTGTATTGAATACTGTAAGAATTGCATTTTTAAGAGAGGACACAAACAGATGGAGAAACATTCCATGTTCATGATTAGGAAGAATCAATATCGTGAAAATGGCCATACTGCCCAAAGTAATTTACAGATTCAATGCTATCCCCATCAATGACCTTCTTCGCAGAAACTGGAAAAAAACACCTTTAACTTCATACGGAACCAAAAGAGAGCCCGCATAGCCAAGTCAATTCTAAGCAAAAAGAACAAAGCGGAGGGCATCACACTACCAGACTTCAAACTATACTACAAGGCTACAGTAATCAAAACAGCATGGTACTGGTACCAAAACAGAGATATAGACCAATGGAACAGAACAGAGGTCTCGGAGGCAACACAGCATATCTACAACCATCTGATCTTTGACAAACCAGACAAAAACAAGCAATGGGGAAAGGATTCCCTGTTCAATAAATGATGTTGGGAAAGCTGGCTAGCCATGTGCAGAAAGCAGAAACTGGACCCCTTCCTGACACCTTACACTAAAATTAACTCCAGATGGATTAAAGACTTAAACATAAGACCTAACACCATAAAAACCCTAGAAGAATATCTAGGCAAAACCATTCAGGACGTAGGTGTAGGCAAGGACTTCATGACCAAAACACCAAAAGCATTGACAACAAAAGCCAAAATAGACAAATGGGACCTAATCAAACTCCACAGCTTCTGCACAGCAAAAGAAACAATCATTAGAGTGAATTGGCAAACAACAGATTGGGAAAAAATTTTTGCAGTTTACCCATCTGACAAAGGGCTGATATTCAGAATTTACAAAGAACTAAAACAGATTTATAAGAAAAAAACTAACAAGCCCATTCAAAAGTGGGCGAAGGATATGAACAGACACTTTACAAAAGAAGACATACATGAGGCCAACAAACATATGGAAAAATGCTCATAATCACTGGTCATTAGAGAAATGCAATTCAAAACTACATTGAGATACC
>NW_022436946.1:75314171-75389855 GCF_009761245.1 Sapajus apella | reverse complement strand
GGTGGGGGGTGGGAAGCTGGGGAGAGATAGCAAGGGGAGAAATGCCAGATGTAGGTGATGGGGAGGAAGGCAGCAAATCACACTGCCACGTGTGTTCCAATGCAACAATTTTGCATGTTCTTCACATGTACCCCAAAACCTAAAATGCAATAAAATAAATAAATGGGAAAAAAAAAAAAGAATTGCATTTTTACTATCGCCACCTATGGATCATTCTCTTAGCTATCATTCTTCACCTGATTAGCTATTAAACCAAAACCCTTTCAATTATAATAACTCTTATAGAATGGAAAGGGGTGTGTGTGTGTGTTGTGTGTTGTGTGTGGGTGTGTGTGTGTGTGTGTGTGAAATTATTGACTTCTGTGTACTGTTCTCTACTCATACTTCATCACCTCTTACCTGGACCTCCTTCTCTTCTAACTCAAATACCCTTGCATTCTAAATTTTGTGGCTGTGTCTCTAGATGACTTCATAAAGAAGTTTTAAGGGATTTATCAGCTTCACATCAGCTGACCACCACAGGAAGCCATAAATGGAAGATACACATTGTTTTAGACACTTGCAAGGGAGGATGAGTGAGAAAGAGGCCTGAACAAAGAAGCTTACACACAGGACCTGTGCCCATGGCTCCAGATGAAGCCAAGGTCAGGCTGTGAACAGCTCTGTTAGCTATGCTAACCAAGAAGTTTTGAACTTTATCCCAAGGGCAATGGAAAGCCAATGAAAGATTTAAAGCCAGAAAATGACAAGATGAGATTTATGTTTTGGAAGAATCCTCCTGGCTTGAATGTAAGGAATGGAGAAAGAATGGTGCAAAGGACAGAATGTTTGTGACACCTACCCCAAATTCAAGTTGAAATCCTAACTCCCAATGTGATGGTATTAAGAGGTTGGGCCTTTGGAAGATAATTAGACCATTAGGGTGAAGCCCTCATGAATGGTGTTAGTGCCCTTATAAGAGACCAGAGAGCTAGCTAGCCTCTCTTCCTGCCGTGAGAGGATACCACGAAAAGTCAGTAGTCTGCAATCCAGAAGAGGGCCCTCACCAGAACCCCACCATTCTGACACCCTGATCTTAGACTTTCATTCTCTAGAACCGTGAGAAGTAAATTTCCATTGTTTACAAGCCACCAGTTTATGGTTCTTTGTTACAGGAGCCTGAACTAAGAGAAGTGGGATGGGGCTGAGTAGTAAGACCAGTGCCTAGAATGGTTCCTGGCAAATAGGAGATGACAGATGAAACTGCTGAGTATGTATGACAGCAGAAAAACCAATTATGATGCTGTCGAGAATCCAGCAGGAGAAGCCATCACTGGGACCACCATGGTAGCTGTCACTGCATGTGTATTAGGATTCAGTGTCCAATGCCAGTCTGCAGAACTAAGATGTTTTCAAGTCGTGTCCAAATCCAGAGTAAAGAAAGTTTTTTTTATTTTGTTTGCCAAAATAGCATTTTACTTCTAGCAGTTTTTCTTCTTTAAAGATGTCATACTCTTTCACCACTACAGTTGTATTACCTCTGAACTGGCAATTTTGCTGATGACTTCTGGGGTCTGGAGGCTTACCCATTTATTTTCTGATTCCCCCTTTGGCAGTACACATTTATGCTCTCATTCTTCACTGCAAGGCTCAAATATATAAGCATTCTAGTTATTAACAACCAAGAGATGAAGAGATTGGGGGATAAAAGAACAAGAGTAAGCAGATGCATCCCTGATGAGTTATTGCAGGGTGTTTCTCTTCATCAATGCCATTATCATCCCAAATGTTGACAGTTTGATAGGATCCTTTATGCTCACTGTTACTGAAAACAGTTAATTACTTGAAGAGCATTATGTGTGCTGGCAACACAGGGCTATGTACATATCGGTAAATCAAAAAAAACTTAATGGGTATATTAATCCTTAAATTTTTCATAATAAGCATTGATGAATTAGATCTGATTACTAAATTTATAGATACTTCCAGTAGACAATAAAGCTTTTCACCTCCTTATTAACCTAGGGTCCTCCTTGCTTAGTTTCAGAGATGTTTGTGATTTACCAGCACTGACAGCTACTGTTCTCCTTTTAGCTACATTTATCAGAGAGGTTTCTGACCTTGTGTAATGCAGAATACTCAGGCTTTGTCACCATACTGATTTGCGTTTAAATTCACGTCATGGGATATTTCAGCTTGGTGACCATGGGCAAGTTGTCAAATTTTTCTGACTCTGGCATTCTCCTAGTAAAATAATCACAATCTCAAAGATGTGCTTGATGAGTTTATTTCAATTGTTTATATTCTTTTAAGTCTAGCACAATGCTAGACACATAAAAGGAATGAGTCTTCATGACCATTCTGTTGTTAAATTAAAAAAATTATCCAATGCTATCTTTGTTGTATTTAAAAACATTAGATAGGCTGAAATATTTTTAAATAGAAGCTCAGAGGTAATCACACTGGTGTTATTTGAATTCTATATTACTACTTGGAAGGCTTCATTAACTTCCTTAAAAAGGACATGGTGATCTTTCAGAGAGTGGAGGGTGGGAGACGGGAGAGGATCAGGAGAAATAACTAATGAGTACTGGCTTAATACTTGGGTTATGAAATAATCTGTACAACAAACCCCTATGACACAAGTTTATCTGTGTAACAAACCTACCTGAACTAAAATGAATTTTTTAATGGTGCATACTTCTGCATTCTCATTCATGATATATGCATTAAGCCTAATTTAATTTAGGTAAAAATATTAACTCAAAATATTTGGGATATTAGGTTGAAATTTTAGGTGTATCTTTCCAATTTTTATTTTTTCACCACAAGTAGATTTCAGTAAGATTTTAACCAATGGCATTGTTGATGCTAAACAAGACTGGGAAACTCTCAAGTTACCCTGTAGGTAAAATTATGGAAATCCAGACCTAAAATACATCTTCAAGGCCACTAGATTGTCATGAGAATTTAAGGTAGTAAGTGGCACCAGGTCAACATAATTATTCCCTAGAACAGTGCTTTCCATTTGTATTCTGAGGACTAATGGGAGACTCTGAGCTGTGGCAAGGGCTGTGTGAATCCATGGGTCCACTATGTGTTACCTGTAGAAAATCAGTATTATATGTCCCACATATGTATGCAGCTACTTTGCAAAAGTATACAGACACTACTGTGATTACAGAAACAAATTCATTCCAAGACATACTGCATTTCAATGATGTTTTATGTATTTTCTCAACCAACAGTTGTGTGAAGTCTATCTGTTCTCATGTGAAACCTTTAGACATTTTAAACGGTGTAGGAGAAGGAACTATCTTCTCTTCCCATCTTAGATTCATGGCTAAGGCATCTGTAACAAAAGATAGATTAACAAGGAAAGCTTACAGATTCATTTAATGTAAGTTTTCATGACATGGGAGACTTCATAAAGAAATGAAGCTCCCCTCAGCAAAAAAAAAAAAAAAAAAATTGTGTTTTTTTTTTTTTAGTTTTTTTAAGGAGGGGAGGTCCTGAAGAACTATGATTGGAGGACAAAAGGGAATGACCTGATGGGAATAAACTGGAAGAACTTAGCAAGGCATGTTTGTTCAGATCTTTCTCTGGGTCTGTGTGTCTTCAAAGATAAGGATGTTCCTTTCCTCCAAGTATAGGGAGAGTTCCTCTGGAATGGGGATCTTATGAGCTGCTACAGGGGATATGAGGGAGGGAAAGGTAAGAGTGACTTGCTGCTTAAGCTGTTTTGTCAAATGCCAAAATGTCCTGAACATTCAGGTAGAATGTCCTGAACCCCCATCAATAGTGTCCTTGCACTTGAAGGTCAGAGGCTTGGATTTATTCATATGGGCATAACAATTTGGAATAAAGAAACTATGGCATATGCAAATGGCATCTGGAGAGATAACTCAGTTTAAACTGGGGAAGAAAGTTATCAGGGACTTGATAAAAAAGAGTAACAGTTTTAGAGAAAAGCTAGGAAAGATGCATGGGCTTATTTTCTTGGTGAAGGAAAGGGAAGCAAGATGGGTTTTAGCCTGCCAATGTTTTAATTTATTAAACTACTAGAAAGGAGTACTTTAGAGAAGAAGTTAACAAAGCTCAGCAAAGGGCTGTCTTTCACAAGCAGGCCACCTTGTGAACTCAACCTCTTCAGTGCCAATAAGGAGGACTGGTCTCATGCTTCAAGGATCCAGCTTCCCTCTGACATGTCTACCATGCCATAGGGTTCTCTCTTGCCCATTTTAGATGTGAAAATATAAATTTAAATGTAAAACAAGGAATAAATAAAACAGGAAAACTCCTATTGCTATGACAAAAGAAACATCAAGGCCTTAAAGAGCTAAAAAGTAGATCTTGGTTTCTTTGCCCAGGAGCTTGTCTTATGAGGCTAAGTTCATGGGGGCTTTCTAGCCCTTGGTGGCCATGAAGAGCCATTGGCTGGATTCTTACACTCAAGCCTGAAGCCAGGGGTGTTGGGCAGTAATGTGTTATACCTGGGGTGGAGGCGGGTGCCTTTGAAGAACGCAAGCCCAGCAAGTCTCCTAGTCAAAGGAAACATGAAAAACCCAGACCAGACAAACACTTATGGCTCTCTCTCTTCACCTCTCAGTAGAGAAGTTGCCTTTTCTATGGCTCTGCACTTTGAAAAAAGATATAGAGAGAAAATTATAAGAATAATACAAGAAACAGAATATAGAACCTGTTAATTTTAAAAATAAATAAACAGATTGGGGTTATTTATTCAAGAGAAGAGATACCAAAAGGAACATCTTAATAATGGCTTTTTAGCAAAAAGTAAAAAATAAAAATAAAAAATGCTGCAGTGAAAATGCAGATCTATTTTTTTTACACTGAGGCAAAATAAGAAATAGCTAGAGTTGGCAACAAGATATATTTAGATTAGACATGAGGAAAGACTTCTCAGTTATAAGGGATGTCTATTCTAATTATAAAAGGTATATAGCTTGACTGCTTATACAGTCTGGCTTCAAGAATATTTTGCCTCTTATTTTTTAAAGTTTAAATAACTATTGATTCTTTTCTCCCAAGGTTCATGCTTTTTGCTCTTTTAAAGAATCACAACAAAGAATCCAAACAATTGATCAAATGGCTTGCATAGTGAGTAATTTTCCTGAATTTTTCCCAAATAAATATTCCTTAAATCTCCCTAAAAATAGCAGATTCCGTCTTAAATATTTAAATTTTAGAACATGTTATTTTTTAATGAGAAATGTATGTGCCTATGCTAAGAACTTAAAGATTTAAAGCATAGCAGACCTTTTCCTGTGTGATGTGTGCCTCACCTCTACACACACACACATCACACACAGTTACACACACATGCACACACACATACCCACACAGGCACACTGACTAAACCTTAAATACTATCAAAAAAATCTCCAAGCATTAGAAAATGACAAGTGCATTCATTGTATGTCTGTTTTCATATCCAACCTTGTATAGTTATTTATATAAAATTCTGTACTTGAATATTAACACATAAAAAATGAATGTGGCTTAAAATGTTAAGATTCATGAAGTGAAATCATAATCAGTACCAAAATTCTCACCTAAACTAGAATTTCTAGTGCAAGCAGAGCCTCACAAATGAATTTGTTAATTGAATTCTTCTGTAGACTGTGAATGTTAGGCAGCTTTGTTTTTTATCTCTGTTAGATTATCTTGGGGAATTGAGACATTGCTATACAATTGGTCTTTTGGAGGAAATTCATTTTTAATGATAAATTATTAAAAACTGAGCTCTTTTATACCAAAGTGACAGTGTAGAAACATTGGTAGTTTCTATGACAGCAGTTTCTCATTTTATGTCTTTTTCCCAGCCACTTTATTATTTACACAGGTTTAGTAATACATATTGATTCCTAATACAAAGTAAAAACAATTCAGGTTTCACTCCAAGCATTACATAGTCATAACCCAGTAACTACCAGATATTGTGCCTGCCTTGAAATATTTTTTAATTGATATTAGCTTGTGCTCTCTAAGACCTTTCAGGAGAATAGACCAGGAGAAAATCTAAGCAAGCCAGAGGGGAATAAAAAATAGCAACTGTGCTGATGATAGAGAGAAGCAGGATTACTATGAGATGCCAACTCACTTCACTCCCCCTTACACACAGTTGTGCAGGTACCACTGCTTCCTAAGCACTATTGGAGAAGAAAAGCATGTTTGTATCCAGCCTAATTATTCCATCCATGGATCTTAGCAGTAAAGCTCCTTAAGTCTGAAATGGAGAACATTTTTCCTATTGTCAGTTCCACTGGGGTGGAAGTGAATTCTCTCCCTTTCATATCTCATCATTAAGTAAATTCAAAAAGTTTTCCTATATAACTACAGTCTTCTGCAATATTTTATTTAATAATTGATTTTATTTACAAAAAAAAATTACTTGTTTGGCCATTTCTGCCTCTGGCAATGATGTTTACAAATGAGGAATAATGCCTCTAAGATGCATCCTCAAGTATTGGAAGTTTCAACTTCTGTAGTCACTTACAGGGCAGATTTGAAAGGGGCTAGGTAGACCCTGTACTGAAATACCTGCCTAGAGAGATGTCTAATGCTTCCACATGAATGCTTATTTCCCTGTCCTCTTCCTATATCATGAACATATTTCTTGGCCATGGAGGAATAAGGCATCAGTCTTCTTATACATTCATAGGAATGAGTTCTCTGTCGGGGAAGAGAGGCCGGGCAACTGGAAGGGAGCCCAGAACACTGAAGGGAGATCTGATGCAGGGAGGATTTAGGGAGCAGACGGTCCTCAGAATTCCCTCTGCTGCTGTTTGTCTTCTGAGGCGTGCAGTAGAAATATATTAGATTGAGAAAATCTTGAGAAAGCATTAAGCCAGGAAAAAATACTAATGCTTATTTCACCCTTACTTGCCCTATTATGTTGTAAATTTGAAATATTTTTAAAGGCATGAAATAATAATACTGTAAAACATGAAAAAGTTTTTTGTTAAACTGAGGCTGTCAAGAACCTACAGAGAACGTAATCTGGAACAGATTCTGGGGGATTTGGGAGTTCCCTTTTCATAATGTGTTTTGCCCTGGGTAGGAAGGACATGCCCAAGAAGCCTGCTGCCCGCTCCCTCCCACTACGCCTGAAGTTACTATACCGTGGGTCAGGATTTCTCAGCATCAGCACTACTGACATTTGATCCAGGTGATTCTTTACTGTGGGGGTTTCCCTGTGCCTTGTAGGACATTTAGTAGCATCCCTACTGTCTGCCCACTAGATGCAGTAGTACCCTGTGCCCCTTAGTTGTAACAACCAAAAATCTCTCCAGACATTGCCAAATGTTCCTGGAAAGGGCATGAAGGCCAGGGGGAGCAAACTCTAACCAGTTGAGAATGATTGATCTAGATGAAACCTTCCAAACTGGGTTTCCTGTGTCACTATGCCTCATAAAAAAAGTGGCCTCTTGGGAACTGGTGCACGCTCTCCTCTCTTATTACTGCTGCACAGGTAGTGTATTAGAATCTCTCAAAGTCCAGCTTGTCTTTGTTTCAACTCCTGCCAAATTTATAAGTATGGGACCCCCATTTTTCACTAATGTCAGTCAGTACTTTGTGGAACTCTTTGTTCTTGAAATACCCCGAATTGCCTTGGACTGATAGAGCCTAGAATAACGGACAATTTGTTTTATATTAATGGTTCATGTGTTTAAAAGTCTCCAAACATGAAAGTTACTGTTTTTGTGGATGTATCTCAAGATCATGAGAGAGAGAAGTCTTTATATGAGAAAAGCCACATTTTATTCCTCCAGGACCTTGGAATTTTGGGCAAAAGTCAGAGTGATAGAGAAAAGGACAGAGGTGACAGAAAAGTTCCTAATTAGAACTTCAAAGCAAATTAAGGGCTGACTGGCCCTACCTTCCTTTCCCCTACAGAAAATCAAGCCAAACCAAACCAATCAATAAATGAGAGGGAGATACATGGCAATACCTGGCAAAGATAGCCACCAAATAAAATTTTCTAGTCCTGTCTACTAATTGGGGGCCTCTATGCTAGAGGCTAGTATGGCATTCTGAATGTGGCTAGTATATACTTTTTTCTGCATATGACTAGTATATACTTTTTTTAAATTACGCTTTAAGTTCTGGGATACACGTGCAGAACGTGCAGGTTTGTTACATAGGTATAAACCATGGTGGTTTGCTGCATCCATCAACCACGTTAGATATTTCTCCTAATGCTATCCCTCCCCTAACCCTCACCTCCCAACAGGCCCCAGTGTATGATGTTCCCCTCCCTGTGTCCATGTGTTCTCATTGTTCAACTTCCACTTACAAGTGAGAACACGCAGTGTTTGGTTTTCTGTTCCTTTGTTAGTTTTCTGAGAATGAGTGTTTCCAGCTTCATCTGTCTCCCTGCAAAGGACATGAACTCATCCCTTTTTATGCCTGCATAGTATTCCATGGTGTATATGTGCCACATTTGCTTTGTGCAGTCTATCATTGATGGGCACTTGGGTTCGTTCCAAGTCTTTGTTATTGTGAGCAGTGCTGCAATAAATATACATGTGCATGTGTCTTTATAGTAGAGTGATTTATAATCCTTTGGGTATACACCCAGTAATAGGATTACTGGGTCAAATGGTATTTTTAGTTCTAGATCCTTGAGGAATCACCAGACTGTCTTCCACAATGGTGGAACTAATTTGCACTCCCACTAACAGTGTAAAAGCGTTCCTATTTCTCCATATCCTCTCTAGCATCTGTTTCCTGACTTTTTAATGACCACCATCCTTACTGGCATGAGATGGTATGTCATTGTGGTTTTGATTTGCATTTCTCTAATTACCAGTGATGATGAACTTTTTTTCATATGTTTGTTGGCCACATAAATGTCTTCTTTTGAGAAGTATCTGTTCATGTCCCTTGCCAACTTTTTTATGGAGCTCTTTGTTTGTTCCTTGTGAGTTTAAGTTTTTTGTAAATTCTGGATATTAGCCTTTTGTCAGATAGAAAGAGTGCAAAAATTTTCTCCCATTCTATAGGTTGCCTGTTTACTCCAATGATAGTTTCTTTTGCTGTACAGAAGCTCTTTAGTTTAATTAGATCCCATTGGTCAATTTTGGCTTATGTTGCCATTGCTTTTGGTATTTTAGTCATGAAGTCTTTGCCCATGCCTATGTCCTGAATGGTATTGCCTAGGTTTTATTCTAGGGTTTTTATGGTTTTAGGCCTTTTGTTTAAGTTAATTTTTGTGTAAATTGTAAAAAGCGGGTCCAGTTTCAGTTTTCTACATATGGCTAGCCAGCTTTCCCAACATCATTTATTAAATAGGGAATCCTTTCCCCATTGATTGTTTTTGTCAGGTTTGTCAAAGATCGGATGGTTGTGGATGCATGGCATTATTTCTGAGGCCTCTGTTATGTTTCATTGGTCTATGTATCTGTTTTGGTACCAGTATATTGCTGTTTTGGTTACTGTAGCCTTGTAGTATAGTTTGAAGTCAGGTAGTGTGATGCCTCCAGCTTTGTTGTTTTTGCTTAGGATTGCCTTGGCTATGCGGGCTCTTTTTTTGTTCCATATGAAATTTAAAGTAGTTTTTTTTTTTTAATTCTGTGAATAAAGTCAATGTTAGCTCGATGGGAATAGCATTGAATCTACAAATTACTTTGGGCAGCATTGGCATTTTCACAATTTTGATTCTTTCTATCCATGAGCATAGAATGCTTTTCCATTTATTTGTGTTCACTCTTATATCCTTGAGCAGTGGTTTGTAGTTCTCCTTGAAGAGGTCCTTCACATCCTTGTTAGTTTTATTCCTAGGTATTTTATTCTCTTTGTAGCAATTGTGAATGGGAGCTCACTCGCAATTTGGCTCTGTATGATTGGTATATAGGAACGCTTGTGATTTTTGCACATTGATTTTGTGGCCTGAGACTTTGCTGAAGTTGCTTGTCAGCTTAAGGAGCTTTTGGGCTGAGATGATGGGATTTTCTAAATATACAATGATGTCCTGTCAAATAGAGACAATTTGATTTCCTCTCTTCCAATTTGAAAACGCTTTATTTCCTTCTCTTGCCTGACTGGCCTGGCAAGGACTTCCAATACTCTGTTGAATAGGAGTGATGAGAGAGGGCATCCTTGTCTTGTGCTGGTTTTCAGAGGGAATGCTTTCAGCTTTTGCCCATTCAGTATAATATTGGCTGTGGATTTGTCAAAAATAGCTCTTATTACATTGAAATACATTCCATCAATACTTAGTTTGAGAGTTTTTAGCATGAAGGGTGTTGAATTTTATCAAAGGCCTTTTCTGCATCTATTGAGGTAATCATGTGATTCTATCATTGGTTCTGTTTATGTGATGGATTACATTTATTGATTTGTGTATGTTGAACCAGCTTTGCCTCCTAGGGATGATCAAGTTTTTTGCCTCCACCATGATCAAGTTGGATAAGCTTTTTGATACACTGCTGGATTTGGTTTGCCAATATTTTATTGAGGATTTTCACATCGACATCCATCAGGGATATTCACCTGAAATTTTCTTTTTTGTGTGTATCTCTGCAGGTTTTGGTATCAGGATGATGCTGGCTTCATAAAATGAGTTAGGGAGGAGTTCCTCTTTTTCTATTGTTTGTAATAGTTTCAGAAGGAATGGTACCAGCTCCTCTTTATATCTCTGGTAGAATTCAGCTGTGAATCCATCTGGTCCTGGGTTTGTTTGTTTGTTTGGTTGGTTGGTAGGCTATTAATTACTACCTCAATTTCAGAACTTGTTATTGGTCTATTCAGGGATTCTACTTATTCCTGGTTTAGTCTTGGGAGGGTGTATGTGTCCAGGAATTTGCCATTTCTTCTAGGTTTTCTAGTTTATTTTCATAGTGGTGTTTATAGTATTCTCTGATGGTAGTTTGTGTTTCTGTGGGATTAGTGGTGATATCCCCTTTATCATTTTTTATTGTCTACATTTTTCTTTTTTTCATCTTTATTAGTCTGGCTAGCAGTCTATCTATTTTGTTAT
Source organism: Sapajus apella (assembly GCF_009761245.1). Taxonomy (NCBI): domain Eukaryota; kingdom Metazoa; phylum Chordata; class Mammalia; order Primates; family Cebidae; genus Sapajus; species Sapajus apella. Next base: position 75,378,874 of record NW_022436946.1, on the reverse strand, counting down.
TTTTTTCAAAAAACCAGCTCCTGGATTCATTGATTTTTTGAATGGTTTTTCCTGTCTATATCTCCTTCAATTCTGTTCTGATCTTAGTTATTTCTTGTCTTCTGCTAGCTTTTAAATGTGTTTGCTCTTGCTTTTCTAGTTACTTTAATTGTGAGGTTAGGGTGTCAATTTTAGATCTTTCCTGCTTTCTTCTTGGGCATTTAGTGCTATAAATGTCCCTCTAAACACTGCTTTAGCTGTGACCTAGAGATTCTGGTATGTTGTGTCTTTATTCTAGTTGGTTTCAAAGAACTTATTTATTTCTGCCTTAATTTTGTAATTTATTCAGTAGTCATTCAGGAGCAGGTTGTTCAGTTTCCACGTAATTGTGTGGTTTTGAGTAAGTTAATCCTGAGTTCTAATTTGATTGCACTGTGGTCTAGTTTGTTATGATTTCCATTCTTTTGCATTTGCTGATGAGTGTTTTACTTCCAATTATGTGGTCAATTTTAGAATAAGTACAGTGTGGTGCTGAGAAGAATGTATATTCTGTTCATTTGGGATGGAGAGTTCTGTAAATGTCTATTAGGTCTGCTTGGTCCAGAGCTGAGTTCAAGTCCTGAATATTCTTGTTAATTTTCTGTCTCATCAATCGTCTAATATTGACAATGGGGTGCTAAAGTCTCCCACTATTATTGTGTGGGTGTCTAAGTCTCTTTGTAGGTTTCTAAGAACTTGCTTTATGAATCTGGGTGCTCCTGTATTGGGTGCATATATATTTACGATAGTTAGCTCTTCTTGTTGCACTGATTTTTTTACCATTATATAATGCCCTTTTGTTTGTTTTGATCTTTGATCTTTGTTGGTTTAAACTCTGTATTTTTCAGAGACTAGGATTGCAACCACTGCTCCTTTTTTTTTTTTTTCCTTGGTAAATATTTCTCCATTTCTTTATTTTGAGCCTGTGTGTGTCTTTGCATGTGAGATGGGTCTCCTGAATACAGCACACCAGTAGATCTTGACTCTATCCAATTTGCTAGTCTGTGTCTTTTAATTGGGTGTTTAGCCCATTTACATTTAAGGTTGATATTGTTATGTATGAATTTGATCTTGTCATTTTGATACTAGCTGATTATTTTGCCCATTAGTTGATGCAGTTGCTTCATAGTGTCAATGGAGTTTACAATTTGGTATGTTTTTACAGTGGCTGGTGTGGTTTTTCCTTTCCATATTTAGAGCTTTTTTCAGGAACTCTTGTAAGGCAGGCCTGGTGGTGACAAAATCTCTCAGCATTTGCTTGTCTGTAAAGGATTTTATTTCTCTTTCACTCATGAAGTTTAGTTTGGCTGGATATGAAATTCTGGGCTGAAAATTCTTTTCTTTAATAATGTTGAATATTGGCCCCCACTGTCTTCTTGCTTGTGAGGTTTCTGCTGAGAGATCCCCTGCTAGTCTGATGAGCTTCCCTTTGTGGGTAACCCAACCTTTCTCTCTGGCTGCCCTTAACATCTTTTCCTTAATTTCAGTGTTGGTAAATCTGACAATTATGTGTCTTGAGGTTGCTCTTCTCAAAGAGTATCTTTGTGGTGTTCTCTGTATTTCCTGAATTTGAATGTTGTCCTGTCTTGTTAGGTTGGAGAAGTTCTCCTGGATCATGTTTTCAAGAGTGTTTTCTAACTTAGTTTCATTCTCCCTGTCACTTTCAGGTACATGAATCAAAAGTAGGTGTGGTCTTTTTACATAGTTCCATATTTCTTGGAGGCTTTGCTCATTCTTTTCCATTCTTTTTTCTCTAATCTACTCTTCAAATTTTATTTCATTAAGTTGATCTTCAATCTCTGATAATATCCTTTCTTCTGCTTGATCTGTTTGGCTATTGATACTTGTGTATGCTTCATGAGGTTCTCATTCTGTGTTTTTCAGCTCCATCAGGTCATTTATGTTTTTCTCTAAACTAGTTATTCTAGTTAGCAATTCCTCTAACCTTTTTTCAAGGTTCTTAGCTTCCTTGCATTGGGTTAGAACATGCTCCATTAGCTCAGAGGAATTTGTTATTACCCACCTTCTGAAGCCTACTTCTGTCAATTCGTCAAACTCATTCTCCATCCAGTTTTGTTCCCTTGCTGGCGAGGAGTTGTGATCCTTTGGAGCAAGAGAGGTGTTCTGGTTTTTGGAATTTTCAGGCTTTTTGTGCTGGTTTTTCTTCATCTTCATGGATGTATCTGCCTTTGGTCTTTGATGTTGGTGACCTTCATGTGGGGTTTCTGTGTGGATGTCCTTTTTGGTTGATGTTGGTGTTATTCCTTTCTGTTTGTTAGTTTTCCTTCTAACAGGTCCCTCTTCTGCAGGTCTGCTGGAGTTGACTGGAAGTCCACTCCAGACCCCGTTTGTCTGGGTATCAACAGCAGACGCTGCAGAACAGCAAAGATTGCTGCCTCTTCCTTTCTCTGAAAACTTTGTCCCAGAGGGATACCCCCTAGATGCCAGCCAGAGCTCTCCTGTATGAGGTGTCTGTTGACCCCTGCTGGGAAATATCTTCCAGTCAGAAGGCATGAGGGTCAGGAACCCACTTGAGGAGGTAGACTATCCATTAGCAGAGCTCAAGCCATGTATTGGGAGATCTGCTGCTCTATTTAAAGCTGGTAGGTAGGAATGTTTAAGTCTGCTGAAGCTGTGCCCACAGCTAACCCTTCCCCCAGGTGCTCTGTGCCAGGGAGATGGGAGTTTTATCTATAAGCCCCTGATTGGGGCTGCTCCCTTTCTTTCAGAGATACCCTGCCCAGAGAGAAAGAATCTAAAGAGGCAGTCTGGCTACAACAGCTTGGCCAAGTTGGGGTGAGCTCTGCCCAGTTTGACCTTCCTGGTGGCCCTGTTTACACTGTGAGGGGGAAAACCACCTACTCAAGCCGCAGTAGAGGTGGGTGCCCCTCCCCTCACCAAGCTCAAGCATCCCAGGTTGACTTCAGACTGCTGTGCTGTTAGCAACAATTTCAAGCCAGTAGATCTTAGCTTGCTGGGGTCTATGGGGGTGGGATCTGCTGGGCTACACCACTTGGGCTCCCTTGCTTCAGCCCCCTTTCCAGGGGAGTGACTGGTTCTGTCTCACTGGGGTTCCAGTTGCCACTAGGGTATATATATAAAAAAAACTCCTGCAACCAGCTTGGTGTCTGTCCAAATAGACGCCCAATTTTGTGCTTGAATCCCAGACCCTTGGTGGTGTAGGCACCCAAGGGAATCTCCTGGTCTGCAGGTTGCAAAGACTGTGGGAAAAGCATAGTATCTGGACCAGAGTGCACCATTCCTCACAGCACCGTCCCTCATGGCTTCCCGTGGCTAGGGGAGGGAGTTCCCCATCCCCTTGCACTTTCCAGATGAGGCAATGCTCCACCCTGCCTCAGCTCGCCCTCCATGGACTGCACCCACTGTCTAATCAGTCCCAGTGAGATAAGCCAGGTACCTCTGTTAGAAATACAGAAATCACCTGCCTTCTGTGTTGATCTCTCTGGGAGCTGCAGACCAGAGCTGTTCCTATCTGGCCATCTTGCCAACCACCCCCGCTGTATATACTTCCATGATACTATAATATGTTAGGGTGAAAGAACAGAAGCCATGCAAACAAGCTGAAGTAAACAAGCAGCACGTATTGAAAAGGAAAATTGCATGAAGTCCAGATTTGTAGACTAGAGCTAGAAAGAGAATCTTCTCTTCTCCCCTCTTGCCTTGTCTTCACTCCTTTTCTCTCCTCTTATTCTCCTTTCTCTCCCTCCCACCTGCTTCCTATTCCCTCCCCTCCCCTTCCCCTTGATCTTCCTGATTATTTCAGTTCTCATAATTTCAGTTATCACATGATTTTGTGACTTTGTTGTGTCCTAGGGCTGACTTTGGCCCTGATTATGGCGCCTTCCCAAAATGACTTGAGCATTCATGGCCAACCAATGATCTGGGTGGCCTTAGATCAGATGTTTGCCTCTGGTCCAGCCATCTGAAGCCAAGGAAAGCTGGGGCAGGCACAAAATAAATTAGAGGGTCACCTAGACTACTCATTCAGCAGGCTGTAAGGACAAAGGCAGCTCTTAAAGAAATCATGGGTAAGATAGAAACCTCAAAACAGAGCTATTGCCACCTATGCTATGTATAGTTTAATAAACAACAATAATAATAGTTAGCATTATTGAGTGGTTGAGTTCTAACAATAAATATGTCGGGTACTTTTCTAAATGTTTTTTGGTATCATACTCATCTTATTCTCAAAACAAATCTATGGGTTCGATACAGTTATATATTCTATTTTTCAGATGAGGAAACAGAGGACTGAGGTTCAGTTCCCAAAATCAAGCAGCTAATAAATGGTGTAGCCAAGATTCAAACCTAGACATCTGGTTCACAGTTTATTCTCTTAATCGGCTGAACTCCTTTTCTGAAAAAAAAATTAATAATAAAAATCAGAATGTAAAAATATATAACTTCAGGAAATCCGATGCCTAGATTTTGGCAAACTGTTCTGGGTAGGCTTGGATTTCAGAAAAAGCATCAGCCAGTGTTGAAAGAAGCCTGCCATTGGTTATAGACCAATCATGTCATTTGTCTCTGACTTTCCATGCCTAGTATGGATGTGCTCTCCGAGAGCTCACAAGTAATTTATTCCACTTAGAATTTGTCTATTACTTGGAGCCAAGAGCCTAAGCCCAGCAACTGTCCACCACAATCCAGAGCTGGGGCCCTCTTGCTCACCAAAAATGTCTTGCAGCAGTACTGCCTCTACCTCCATTATGTAAGAGAATGGGGCCGGGCACAGTGGCTCATGCCTGAAATTCCAGCACTTCGGGAGGCCAAGGTGGGCAGATCATCTGAGGTCAGGAGTTTGAGACCAGCCTGGCCAACATGGTGAAATTCTGTCTCTACTAAAAATACAAAAAGTAGCCAAGCATGACGGTGGGTGCCTCTGATTCCAGCTACTCAGGATGCAAAGGCAGGAGAATCTCACTTAAACCCGGGAGGCGGAGGCTGCAGTGAGTCAAGATCGTGGCACTGCACTCCAGCCTGGATGACAGAGCAGGACTCTGTATCCAAAAAAAAGGGGGGTGTATTCTGCCTGTTTCCTCACTTCCAGTCAGCCTGACCTCCTGTGTTATAAGATGTACTTCTCTTCTTTATTGGTAAATCAAAAGAATGATTTGATCCCTTTAAATGTAGTAGAGAATTCTAAGCCAGAGTGTTGGAATACACACCTAAGATGAACCATGACCCTATACAGATCATTTATATTCCCCATAGCTTGCTCTATTATTAATAGGTGGCCATTAAAGCCTCTTTCTGAAGACTTCTGCCACTCAGGTGTTATTTCAGAATCAGGAAACTCTAACCTTTAACATTTTCCTGACATTTCTTTGAGTGAAGAAAAAGCCTGATGTTCTTTTTTTTATGTTCTACATTTTTGCTCAGAATAATGTTAATGGTCTTTTAGAAATATTTTTCTTTTATGTGTGTATTTTGTCTGATTTTCTAAGTATAGTGGTTTTGCCACACACTAAAATTTGGATGGATCAGCCATCTTCTTTAGGAAGTCAAGTCTGCTTGCTACCACAGCATTGATCTGGCTTCAATAGATGTAATCTTGGGCTGTACATTTGAGTTACATTCAATTGGGAACAAAATTTATCTTAAATGTTCTTCTTTATGTGTTTAATTAAACTCAATTCAACAATAATCAGGTGGATTTATTGGACCACCTGAAACATGAAGAAACACAACGATATTACCCTAGTGAAGTCAAAGAATAGGGAAACAAAGCCCTGCCCTAAAGGGCCTTATTGTCTAGTTGGGCTGAAGGGATAGAGGAGGAGACAGACTAAAACAAGAGTTAGAGTAAGCAGCCCCAGTTTCCATATTAAGATTGACCTCATAACATAGGGAATAATAATCATGTTATAAAATCAGTATAGCCATGCTGCTTGAATTGAAAGGAAACAGCAGTAAGATTTGATTAGAATTGAATAGGAAATGCTTCATTAGAAGACACTGTGCAGGAAGTATAGCTAGGAGAAGCAGATGGTCAAATACATGAAGAAAGACACAGAAATAAGAATACACATGGCAAGTTTAAAAAATAATGTGAAGGTTGACTGGGTTCAATAGCATGTTAGGGGTGAGTAGAAGATGAGCAAGACATCGCCGACAAGGGGCGTTTCTGGAAACCCCAAGTATGTAGTGAGTGGCAAAGAGCAAGACAGTGGTGTATCAGAGAGCATCAGGGAATATATAGGAGTATCGGGGTTTGAATCCTGACGCTGCTACTTACTAGTTGTATGATCTTGCTTGCATGAGAGATTCTTTGAGCTTCAGTTTCCTCCTCAGTAAAATGTGGAAAATAAGAGAATCTACTTCACCAAGTTGTTGCAATAATTGCCTGAGATAAACCATTTTAGGTTCTTTGTAGGCACTCAATAAGTATTTATTAATAAGTACTCATAACAGATACTCCAAATTTGTTGACTGATCTTTGTCCTAGAGTCTTGAAGTAGATATTTTTGTCAGCAAATTTCCCAGTAGACCAAAACAAAGCTGGATATCAGCAATTCATAACTCATTGAATCACTGAACCTAAAACTATCTTGGCTTTATGACCTGAATATATTAACTTTATCAGTTAAGGATGGAAGGAAAAATTTAAGACGTGTGGCTCCCTCAACTTCAAACTCTTGGTACAGTTAATGAATGTTCCTCCAAAAAAGGTTGTGGGTAGGGGAGAACAGGGCCAAGAAAATCGATTTACTTACAGCTTTTGGTGGTATGTAACCAGCAATTCACTCAAACAATATTAGAGGTGCTAGCCCCAATTCTGTATTAAGATCAATTTCCTATTTTTTTTGCCATGTTTTATGTAAAGACATCCTATATCTAAACATATAGCAAACAGTGAATCCTAGTGGTTTATTTAATAGATGATAATATCATTTTACTGTCTGTGCTTTAGCTATCTGTTTTATAATAGTCTACTTTTTTATTATACTTTAAGTTCTGAGATACATGTGCAGAACGTGCAGGTTTGTTACATGGCTATACACATGTCATGGTGGTTTGCTGCAACCATAAATCCATCATCTACATTTGCTATTTCTCCTAATGCTATCCTTCCCCTGGGTCCCCACACCCGGACAGGCCCTGTTGTGTGATATTCCCCTCCCTGTGGCAATGCGTTCTCATTGTTCAACTCCCACTTACGAGTGAGAACATGCGGTGTTTGGTTTTTTGTTTTTGTGTTAGTTTGCCGAGAAGAATGGTTTACAGCTTCATCCATATCCCTGCAAAGGACGTGAACTCATCCTTTTTTTATGGCTGCATAGTATTCCATGGTGTATATGTGCCACATTTTTTTTATCCAGTCTATCCCTGATGGGCATCTGGGTTGGTTCCAAGTCTTTGCTGTTGTGAAGAGTGCTGCAATAAACATACATGTGCATGCATCTTTATAGTAGAATTATTTATAATCCTTTGGGTCAAATGGTATTTCTGGTTCTAGATCCTTGAGGAGTTGCCACATTGTCTTTCACAGTGGTTGAACTAATTTACACTCCCACCAACAGTGTAAAGCATTCCTATTTCTCCACATCCTCTCCAGCATCTGTTGTCTCCTGATTTTTTAATGATTGCCATTCTAACTGGTGATCATTAAATGAGATGGTATCTCAATGTGGTTTTGATTTGCATTTTTCTTATGACCAGTGATGATGAGCCCTTTTTCATGTTTGTTGGCTGCATAAATGTCTTCTTTGAAAAATGTCTGTTCATATCCTTCGCCCACTTTTTGATGGGGTTATTTATTTTTTCTTATAAATTTGTTAAAAGTCTTTGTAGATTCTGGATATTAGCCCTTCATCAGATGGGTGGATTGCAAAAATTTTCTCCCATTCTGTAGGTTGCCTGTTCACTCTGTTGATAGTTTCTTTTGCTGTGCAAAAGCTCTGAAGTTTAATTAGATCCCATTTGTGAACTTTGGCTTGTGTTGCCATTGCTTGTTGTGTTTTGGTCATGAAGTCTTTGCCCATGCCTAAGTCCTGAATGGTATTGCCTAGGTTTTCTTCTAGGATTTTTATGGCTTTAGTTTTCACATTTAAGTCTTTAATCCATCTCAAGTTAATTTTTGTATAAGGTATAAGGAAGGGGTCTAGTTTCAGCTTTCTGCATATGGCTAGCCAGTTTTCCCAATACCATTTATTAAATAGGGAGTTCTTTCCCCATTGCTTGTTTTTGTCAGGTTTATAAAAGATCAGATGGTTGTAGAATATGCTACTTTTTATGCAATCTTTATTATTTAATTTTATTTTTCAATTGAGAAATAATATTATATATACTTATGGTATACAACATGATTTTTGAAATATGTATACACTGTATATTGACTAAATCAAGATAATTAACATATCCATTACCTCGTATCTTTATTTGTGGCAAGAATATATAAAACCTGCTCTCAGTAATTTTCAAGTACGTAGCACATTGTTGTTCATCATAGTTACCATTATGCACAATAGATCTCCTGAACTTATTCCTCCTGTTGAATTGAAATGGTGTATGCTCTGACCAGCATCTCCCCATATCCCTCTCACCAGCCCCTAGTAACCAGAATTCTACACTCTGCTTCTATGTGTTCAACCTTTTCGGATATCATGTAAAAGTGAGATCATGCAGTATTAATCTTTCTGTGCCTGGTTTATTTCACTTAACATAGTGTCCTCTAGGTTCATCCATGTTGTGGAAAATGACTGTGTTTCCTTCTTTAAAGGCTGAATTGTATTACATTGTGTATAAAAGACACTTTTTTTTTTTGAGATGGAATCTCATTCTATCGCCCAAGCTGGAGTGGAGTCGCTCAGTCTTGGCCAACTGCAGCCTCCGCCTCCTGGGTTCAAGCGATTCTCCTGTCTCAGCCTGCCCCCCACCCCAATAAGTAGCTGGAATTATAGGTGCCTGCCACCGCACCTGGCTAATTTTTGTTTTTTTAGTAGAGTCAGGTTTCACCATGTTGGCCAGGCTGGTCTCAAACTCCTAACCTCAAGCGATCCATTCGCCTCAGCCTCCCAAAGTGCTGGGATTACAGGTGTGAGCCACTGCACCCAGCCAGGACACATTTCTTTATCCATTTGTCTGTTGATGGCCACTTAGGGTGATTCTATATCTGGGTAATTATGAATAATGCTTCAGTAAACTTGAGAGTGCAGATGTCTCTTCCACATACTGATTTCATTTCCTTTGGAAATAGAATTGTTGGATCATGTGATAGTTCTAGGTTTATTTTTTTGAGGAACCTCAAAACATTCTGTTTTCCATAATGACTGTAATATTCCCACCAACAGAGTACAAGGGCTCCCTTTTCTCCACATCCTCACCAGCATTATCTTTTTGGTAATAGCTATTTTAACAGGTGTGAGGTGATGTCTCATTAGGGTTTTAATTTTCATTTCCCTGATGGTTAGTGATGTTGAGCTTTTCTTCATATACCTGCTGGTCATTTGTGTGTCTTCTTTTGAGAAATTTTTTTAAATCCTTTCCCCATTTTTTTTTTGCAGTTTTTAAAATTTCAACCTTAATTTTAGAGACAGAGGGTACATGTGCAGGATTGTTACATGGGTGTATTGCACCAAGGTAGTGAGTAAAGTACCCAATCAGTAGTTTTTCAACCCAAATCTGCCTCTCTCTCTCCCTTCTCTAGTAGTCTGCAGTGTCTACTATTCCCCAAGTTTATGTTCATGTGTGCTCAGTGTTTAGCTCCCACTTATAAGTGAGAACACACAGTATTTGGTTTTCTGTTCCTGCATTAGTTTACTTAAGATCATGCCCACATTTTAACTGGGTTATTTGTTTCCTTGCTAGTGAGTTGTTTGAGTTACATCATTTTTAAACAAAAGAGAACCAGAAACATTTTTTGTCTTGGGGGATAATTTTTTAACACAATGGTTTCCCTTTCAGGTCAAGGTAAGCTTGGAAAAAGGTATTGAAATAATTCAATCATAGTTTACTAAATGAGAACATTTTGCTAACACTTTATGGGTTACATGTATAACATTTAACTTGGGAGATTTTTTTAGTATGTTTCATTTTGATTTCTTTTTCTAAAGAATATTAATGTCAAAACAAGTTTTCTTATAATTCATCTTCTAATCACCTTCTTATACACCATAACATGCTCACTTGAGATCTACCAGTCATTTTTATAACAACTTCTAATGCAGCTGAGATGTGCAATCATGACAGATTTTTTTTAGTTTTCTGAGATTGAAGAATAGATTTCAAAATAACACTTTGAACTAATTACAGGAAACTAGGAAGCAGAAATAGCAATTTTTCTGAGCAGAAATTAATATTGGAACTATCAGGTCAGTAATTTTATTTAAAAGTCAAAACTAGGGTCACCAAAATCCTACTTAGAGGTCATCCCCTCACATTGAAGACTAAGATAAAAGTGCCTTCTCAAGTGGGTCCCCATCCCCATCTTAGTTGTAAGCATCATTCTGCCTTTCCAGACCCCACAAGCCTATTGTCATCAACAGCACATCTCTGCCATTGTAATTAGTTCAGTGTGCTATTCTGAAATCTACTCTTCATGCTCAGAGCTCTCATGCGGGTGGAAGGCCCTTGCCTTCCCTTCCCAGAGCTACGCAGAATTCTTCTCCTCTCTCACCCTCCTTCCACTTGCATACCACACACATACCTTCATCACTTCCACCTCCCTTATAGGGTGAGCAACCATTGTCTCAGTTTGCCTACAAACCAAAGACTTCTTGAGATATGGAATTTTTGGTACTAAACCCAGGACACTGAGTTACATAGGTGAGGAGTGATGAGGGATGAGTTGGTGAAGGACTCCTGGCCGTTCCTTATCTTATTTCTTTCTTTTCCTTTTGTTCCCTAAAAAATTATTCATATAAACAAGAAAGAGAGTATCCTTCTACTGTTCAATTAGTTCTTCTCAAAATGTGTCATTTTAGGGCATAATTTTCTGAATCTATTAACCATTTTCTGAAAACGTCCTAAGGTTTATAAACTATAAAAATGTTTATGTTTATTTGATAATATATAGCATAAATAGATGGACCTACTGTTGCTAATTCTCTCTCAGTAAAACATTAGCACCTCTTACGGGAAATAATTGAATGATTTGTTTCTGAGAAATGTATCTAAATAAGTATAACCAACATTCTGGATAAGAATGTTCTCATGTAGTGTCCTATAAATGAGTGAGAAGGGAACAGAGGCAAGATAATATATATGGAGCCTTGGAAATCTAGATGAGTTTCCAGATGGAACTCTTCAATCCAAATCTGTCAACTCAGTAAAGATGTTTATAAAAATCAGTCAAAACAGCTGCCTAGCATCTGAATGACTTAATTAAATGCTTTATATCTCAACTAGTTGCTTTTGTATCTTTTAATAATGTCCTTAAGAGGCCAACATCATCAGAACAAATCCACAAAGACTTCATTATACATTCAACTATTTCCTAATTAAGCATCCAGTATGTGCCACTTGCTCTTCTAGGCATGTTCTAAGCAATATGGCCTCACTGCCTGGCCTTATGGAGTATATAATACACTGGCGATACAAAAGAGAAAGCAATAACTCAATAAATACGGAAGCAGAGCTCATAAAGGCTTTGGGAGAAAATAAATATGTTCAACAGCAAGGGTAAAAAGAAAAGTGGGCCTATTGAAATCTAAAGGTTGGCACCATCCAGGCAGGAGGGAAGGATGATTCTGGGTAGAAAGAACAACTTGTGTGAGGAAGGACCTTGCTTAGTAGTTCTAGGAATCTGAGGGAGATGCTGCAATGGGAACCTTATGGGCAAAGGGCAGCTGCTGCTGAAGGTGACAGTCATTAATCATAGAGAATTTTGTAAGCCAAGACAAAGGCTTTGCATTTTATATGAAATGTAATGAGAAGCCACCGAAGAGTTTTACACTTAGAAACTTAGATATGCAGTCCATTTAATGTTGTATAAAGATTACCCTGTCTACCTTTGTGAAAACAGACATTGGAATGCAAGAAAAATAGCAGGGAGCCAGAAGAGGCTGCATCTCCGCCTCAGGTGGATGCAGGATTGTTCTCCTCAGCAGTCTGGAGGTAGGGGATTGAGAGCTGAGGCTGAGAGTCTGCTTGCTTACCTATTTGCTTTCAGGAGTCCACTCTCATTCATCCCATGAACTACCAGAGATGATGATAAACTGCTCTGCCACCACCAAATTTTATCAGTTTGGAACAAAAAACTGACTTTAAAAGGTTAATTAGTATTACTGCTGCAAGGAATCAGCTATGAAAAGCTATACTGTATTAAAAACTAGCATGCATATACATTATTTATGGAAAACATCAGTTCACAAAGTCTGCTAAAGCATCATTTCTTTCCACTTCCCTTCTCTCTATCTGGCACTTTATTATAATTTCGAGAAGTTGGTGTACTTTCTAACTATAATCATGATTTCTGATCATATAGTTGGTGATGTACAGTGGTTACCTAATGACTCCCTAGTCTTCAAATTATATTGAAAGACAATGAGCAATATCTAAGGGGTACCAACAACATTAATGTTCCTTAGAATTTTTCATTTAATTCTTTGAAGAAAAAAAAAAAAGCAACCTTGTAATTGTGAAAGTTCAAAATCCTCTTTATATAATATTTTTAAGGGAAAGATAAGAGTTGTATTTTCCTGAAAATCCTGTAAGAACAAATGTTGTGCTCTAACAAATTTATCATTACCATGGTGACTTATCTTCTTTTAAGTTCAACAAATCATTCTTACTACTTGATAGATGTTTACACAGAGTCAAGACTCAGAAGCTGCATTTAAAAAATAAAAATCAAAGCCTCACAAAACATTGACACAAGGAATTAAGTTGTATAACACTGGCTAACTTTGGGCCCACTGCGGGATAAGGGTGAGGATTTATAGGTGTTTCAGTAGCACTTAGTGATTCTTTATTAGCCATGTGGAAATGCTAAAAGTTTTACAACCGGAGTTCTGTAGTTTTAATTTGTGGCAAATGCCCTTGGACTAAGTCCCACTGAGCTTCTCAAATATTTCAACTATGACAAAGCTTCAAATTTTTTTCAGAAAATATGACTTGCTCATATTTCACTTTGGAAAACTGATTTGTTTATACTACAAATCAGAGAAGCAAGTCATCTCTTATTTTGTGATGAATTGTCTTTGTCACGTGTTCTCCTGTGATTTTTGCAGAGCCTAGAGATTTCTACAAACAAAAGCTTTTGGCCTAATCTAGGTGACAATGAGACGAACACAGTAAGAGTTTTAAATAAATTCAGTGTCTCAAAACAGAATCATGTCAATCTAGAGAAATGAGAAAATGGGGTAGGTAGATAAGAAAATCTAACTTCTTACTGTTGGAAAATAAACAATTTAAAGACCATGATATAAGTAATATGGATATAAACTCAACCATACTCTGTATTCTTCTTTAGAATTATATATTTTATTGCTTCCATTAATTGAATTTTCTAAGATTCAATTGAATTTACCAATCTATATTATTTTAATTAAGCATATTGGTATTAATTTGCAGTCATTTATAGGTGACCAATATAAATGGTTTTTTATTCACTTGTTTTCACAAAGGATAGATAATTCTGGACTCACAGATTTCTAGGCATTGTTCCTGGTCATAACAGGTATTCAGTAAACATTGGTTCCCATTCTTGTACCTAACAGCTTCTACACATCACAGGCAGAAAAACATGTGATCCTTGAATAACCTAGTCTAGAGAATAAATACATGAAAAGGAGGGAAAACAGAAAAATTACATGCTAACAAATGTATACTGTTTGAGAACTATTTAAGCAACAAAAGTATTGTCTCTATTAAAAGCAAACAGGTACGGTTACCCGAGAAGAAACCTGTGACTTCATATTAATCTCTTTAACATGGGGCAGGTCCTTAGGTACAAAACACATCTGAACTTCTTGGCTTCTGTTACTCTTAACTGGCTAAATTAGTAATACAACTTTCCTTTTAGCAAGTTATACTACACAGATATTTTATTGAGTACTCTTTGAATATAGAAAAAAAAAAAGGTTCTAAAACATGCCCAGTGGTGTAGGAACTATACGCAGTTGGAAGGACTCTGTAGAAAACTCTGAGGAATCTTGTAGATTCCTTGCAATGTGTTTCATAATTGCTATATGGGTTATATTCATACTAAAATCCTTTCTATATAGGAATAGTCTTAGAGTTGAATAATTTTCTTTTAGCCTTTTAACTATCTCCTTGCTATAAATTTTTAAAGAAAAGTCTCTTAAATTAATTTTAGTATGGGAGATTGTAAGCAGAAGGCCCCATAGATTTTGGATCTGTGGTAGCATGGGAAATTTATTTTTTTTTTCCAAATAAGCCTTATTTTAGAAAAACAAATCTCTAGCTAGCTAGCTAGCTACATAGATAGATAGAAGTAGACAGTGATATAGGTATAGAGTAGACCCTAATATGTCTCCATGTATATCTATGAGGAAAAGTAATTCTTAGTCTAATTCCTATGAAAATTAGATATTAGAATAAATATACCTAGCACAGTTCTGTACTCTGCAGGTGCCCATAAGCTCTTTTTATTCATTAATTTTTCACTTAACCAGGATTTATTAAACATTCTGGGCCAGGAACTCTTCTGGGCTTTAGAGATATAAAGATAAGTAAGACTTGGTCTCTGTATTTAAAGACTCACAAATATCCTCAGGCTATCTCCCAGTCCTTAAGTCATGTGTATAGAAGTAGAGGGAGATCATTATGATTATATAATTAATCAGTCCTATAAACCATATTTTAAAATCCTAACCTCATAAATGCTGACCCATGACAGAGGTTCCTCATAACTAGCTGTAAAACCATAAACAAGTCCTTTAATTTCTCAATGCATTGAGAAGTTTGATTTGTAAAATGTGGTACTGAAACTAAGATCCCTTTTATATTTGTAGGATTGAGCTGAGAGTAAATATTGATTGAATGCCATGTTGATGTGGATAAAGAGAAGTGCTGAAAGCTCGTCAGTTAACCAATAGAAAGAAAAAAATAAAAGTTTGGTGGAATAAGACCAAATGGACAATGTGAACTGCCCACTCCCTAAACCTCCCTCGGGCACACAAAGCAACTGCCAAGAGGTGCACTCTCAATTGTCTGGGCACATGGAAATATCTGGCACAGTCTCTTATCCATTAACATCCTAAGTATATTAATTAAGAACCTTGTCTTTGGAATTGCAAAACCAACTTCATGTGTTATGTGGTTTTAAACTGCAAAGTTGTCAGTTTATAAGCCTGCAGTCATGCCAAATGGAATATATAAAGTACCCTAGTTTGAACCAGAAGGTTTATAGGATAGAGGGAAAATGGCCCAAGATAAAAACATGCAAAATCCAGAATATGAAAAATGCTTATTTTACCCAGGATAATTTAAAATGTGTACAATTTGTTAGATATAATTAAATTAATAAAGAATATCAAAAAGCCCATTAGGTAGATATTTGTTAATATTAAACACAGTCTTGTGACAAGAAGTATCAAGAACAAGGACTGCATTTTATTCATTTTTATTTAGAAGAAACTTATGTAATTTAACTTTTTTTATTCCATAACTGTCAGGAAGTTTAAGGTAAGATTTGATGCTCATTCCTCGTAACTGGTAACTATTTGTGCTCTCCTCCTTTTCTTACGTTTGATGTTACTGTATAGTGTTTGTCTCATTTTATGAATGACCATTTTTTAAGCTTTCTTAAGTCATCTTTGCAGAAGTCATATTTAACAAAAACATAATATGTGTGCCTTTGTCTCATCAAAGAGCTGAACAGAGTTCCTTATGTGGAGTAGGAACTTAACACATATTTGCAACATTAATTATTAATTAATTGGTGAAATATTTCATAAATAGAGTAAACCTAGAGAAAATATATCCACTAATGTATTAAATTTATTTAATAGCAAGTTCATCTGAGAGGAGCAACTACGTCTTATTATTTTAAAACTTACAAAGGAAGTTTTTCCTTAAATGTAAAACATGCGACTTAATTCCAGAAAGACTGATCCTTCATTTGGCTTTTGTGTATTTTAGCCAGTCTTGGCTTTCTAAATCATGTTGAAAACAAACAGAGCATTTGTGCCATGTTTGCTGTTAACTAAGTAATAAACCAAGAGGCTTTAGCTAATTTTTTGAGGCCATTAACATAATACAATTAATCACCTTAGTTAAGACATATGGACATTTTCCAAAAAAAAAAAAAATGAAACATGCAAATGGTCCTTGAAATGAGGTTAAATAGATCTAATTTATGTTAAACTTTAATTAACCATATGTACTACTGAGTGATAATGTTCATGCATACGTTGTTTACATTAATTGCTTTCATAAGTTAATAACTGCAACACACTTTGGCTTCTGTTCATTTAAAACTTAACAAATGTTCACACCAGCTGTGCAAGTGATTGAAGGCAATAAATGAATGAGTAAACCATTGGTTTACTTGTTTAAATTGAATCTGCTATCTCAAGCTGTCCTGTGTCTTAATACATTAGAAAAGACACTTGTGAATCTATGATCATGTAATTCCTATTTTAATCACTGTTAGTCATACTTAAAGTAATAGGGACATTGAACTTTAACATTTGTTTGCTAACCTCTGTTTTCTAGAGTTAATGGGCCATCACTGACTGTGGTTTTCTTTTATTACAGCAGAACTGAGCTATACTTTCATGTAATTATATATTTGTCTGGTCCTTGTATAAAAGCATACAGACTGTCATGCCTGATGTTTTTTATTGCCCACTTTAACTGGATGGTAGTTTGTGTTTAAAGAGATGATTCATATAGACAAATGACTTCTTTTAAAAAATAATAGAATCTGTATTTTATTGAAACTAAAGTTTACTTTTTTATTACACCGTTTGTCTCTCTGAATCTGTAGCATATTGGCCAATGTTGTGTCATAATGAATTACTACTAGAATATCTCATATGAAAACTTACATTTTTCTTGATTATTAGTTGAATCACTTTTGTAAGAATCAAATTTCAGGATATCTGGTTAAAGATAGTGGGTTGAACACATACATTAACCTCTGAGCCCCTTCTGAAACCACAACCAAATGAACATAAAGAGGTTTTTAAAAAATCTGAAATCACTAGAACACAAGAAATAAAAGAGAAGACAAACAACCCTGGAAAGCATATGGACAAGTGGTAACTGACTTAGCAGAACCTAGAAAGTTAAATCCTAAGTCAGCAGCTGGGAAAGCCAAGAAACCTGATTTATATTGCAGACCAAAAGGCCAGGAACCAGTGGCTCCAGGCACCTCTGGAAGTGGAAGTGAAGTGAGGCTAAAACAAAAGCCTTCTTGTAAAGTCGCTTAACAGGCATTTAGACACCTAGGACCCCTTCCCAACTCTGCAGGTGAGGCAATTGCCTCACACTTTGCCTCATATTTTGGCAAAAATTGGAGGAGGAATCTCTGGAAGACCTGCCAGAGACAGCTTCCAGATTATAGTCCCTAAGGGCTAGAGCTGGGCGAGGAATACTAGACTGAAAACAGGCAGGTAAATGAAAGTTAATTAAATACATTATGAGTAAACTCTCCCTCTCTTGACCCCCAAAACACCCACCAGGACTTGGAAGAGCCTTCTCTCAGGAATCTGCAGCCCAAGAATAAACACCTGACTACATAAAGGCAGAGGGGATGTGGGGAGCTCCTCATGAAAAGACCCAGCCAGACTGCCCTACACTGAAGCCAACCTAGCTAAACAGAGCTTCCAATTAGCTTCTACTCTTCTCACTAGTTGTCTTATCTAAGAATGGAGTTTATAAGGTCTTAATAATAGAAACATTGAATATGAATCATAAATCTTTTGGGTGAGTGAGAGCTGGGACATGGAAAATGAGTGTGTGTGTGTGCGTGCGTGTGTGTGTGTGTGTGTGTGTGTGTGTGTGTGTGTGTGGTGAGGGTGGCAGGGAGATAAGAAGAAAGGGAGCCATGTCCTCATCTTCCTAATAGTAAGACGATAGATGAGGCCTAAACCTGAATAACTGAGAAGAAGCAAATAGGTGTCTTATTTAGATTTTCTTTTTTAAATCAGTTGACTTGGGAGCAGGAAACTATGTGCCTTTCTCAATTATATGCACGCATCACTTTGACAAAAATAAACACTTAATTTAAAATTATAATAGATGCTTACATAGTTTTCATTTTAAAAACAAACTTTAAAGAGAGAGAAAGCTGTTCTTTTTTTAATCAATTTCCCATACTTGTTTTATTACAACTTATTTTCATGTACATCCTCCTGATTATCTGCTATTTTAAGACCTACATAGCCTAGGAATTAGCATTTTTGGACACCCTGTCCTACATCATATCAAATACGGTAGCTTAAAATGCGTCTATATCCTGCATAAATTATATATGATATAAAATTAAAGAGAGTTTTTGTAATTTTTCTTTTTGAACTATTATCGCTTCAAAAAACTCATCTACTTTGACTTATTTGTTAGCATTATCAGCTTTTCTGTGCTTTATATAAAATATATAAAACTGTTTCTGAAAATGCCTGAAAATGTTTCTTGAAAATTCATATAACATTGTCTTTCTCAACTAAGATATATCTGCCAATTGACTATGATTTTTATGAAACATTAAATTACGTTGCTTTAAGACAGGTTTGAACATGGAAAAACAAATTCAATGTCATTCTTGAGTAATTACCCTCAAGAAAATAACAAGACAGGAGAAAAATAAGAATTTTTAATAAGCCAATATATTTTGGAGTATGATAAAATCACCTTCAGATGTTCAGATTTTAAAAATTCTAGACAGAACTTACCATATTAAGGATTTAGAAGTTTTAATTACATTAGGACTTACCTTAAGAGATATTATGATAACTACAGATAAGAGCCAAAGGGAGCCATGAGATTAGGCTTTCCTAACTGAAATGTTTTTTCTCTCTGCATCTGATTAGTTTCTGTCATCTGTTGAAGGATTATGCCTTTGCTTCTGGTGGGATACCATCCGTAATTCTTACAGGATGAACTTCCCAGTCTGTTGGCAGCAGGGGGGATGAGGGAGATTAGGAGGCAGCACCCTTTTTCTTCTGGAGATTTGCACCTTGTTTCTAACCATATTGTGTTAGGTCAGTCTCTGTCACCTGTCACAGGCAATTAATTCTACTTGATTGTTTCAAATTAACTCTAGTGAGTTGACCATTACTTATCTTTCACTCAATAAACCTAAATCTTGAGACTCTTAAAAAATAAGTAAAAATCATTCTGCAAAAAATATGACGTATAAATCAATTACATTTCTTTGAGTTATAAATTGCTACTTTCTTTAATTTGATTACACTGAGATCGTGTGTCTCCTTCTAAAAATAATAGTAGCTATTTGTAGAGGATGTTACAGTTTACCTTTGCATTCACAAATACTGATTTATCATTACTATAAGCTGGTCATCATTCTAGTTTTAGGCAAGGTCCCTGATCTCATAGAATTTTTTTCTTGAAAGAGTCTATAGAAACAATAAACAAGCAAATAAATGTAATTAAACAAGTAAAAAAATAAATGTATACCATCTCTGAGCCCAGGAGTTAAAGGCTGCAGTGAGTTATGATCACACTACTACACTCCAGCCTGGGTGACAAAGGGAGATACTACCTGTAAATAATAATAATAGTAAGAGATAAAACTGGGTGTTTGAGGAATAAAATGTGTCAGAGGCATGAAGGTCCTTCTTTAGTTTGGGTTATGGGATTTCTCTGAGGAGGTAACATTTGAAATGAAGGCAGATAATCTGTTGAACATACATCTAGGGGCAGAGTGTTCCATGCAGAGCCAGTAGAAAGGCCCTAAATTAATTACGGCAACCTATATGTATCAGTGATGATGGTGATAACGATTGATGATGGTGATAACGATTGATGATGACAACAATGATAATGGTAAGAAGGAGATGATGATGCTGATGATGGTGGTAGTGGTAATGACAGTAATAATGGTGATGGTGGTCATGACGACAGTGGTGATAGTGTTGTAACAGTGGTAGTGGTGGGCGATACCCTACATTTATTAAGAGTAGTTCAATAAAACTACATAAAATGCCCATGGTCACACAATTAGTAAAGTACATAGATCTCCAAACCAAAATATTTAGTTACAATGAGATTTCAAATGTGATCTGAACTTTGGCCTTTTAGCTGTTATATCAGAAGTGCTTTAGATAATTGCCATATCTTTAAAGGAATCCCCTAATTTCAAAACTCCTCTTTAAGCATTTCCCAAATTACAGGGACAAATCCTATGCTGAAGGACCCTAGTACTCCATCTTGGTAACAAGAGGCTCTTTCTCTTTGGTCTGGGCTCTCGTGGCCTGTAGAGTTCAGCTATGTTGTTTCACTCCACTGATCAACAATGGCAGTCAACTGTGAAAGTTTGGTTTTGAGCATCTCACTTCTTATTCTAGCAACACTCACTTAAGTGTTCCCAGTCCCACTAAATCTTTGGCCCATTGAAACCTCAGATACAGTGACACTGACAATACCCATCACCTTGCTCATATACTCACTTCCTTGTTTTAACCAGTATAAATTCCATATACCTTCAATATGATACTCCCTTGCAATAAATCCCCTTTCTCAGCAAAGCTTCCAACTTTAACTGAATCCATATATTGGCCTTCTCCTATCTTTGTCTTGTGCCTAAGAAACTAAACATTGGTAAAATCACATAATCATGCTGACTGATATCCCTTTAAATTTATGACCATGTATCTCAAATGGGTCCTCATTCCCTTGCTAAGTGTACTTCTAGCACTCACAGGCAGCTGCATCAAATCTTCTCTTCTTTGCCTGATTAGTTATTTCCTTTCTATTGCATCATTCTCATCAGCTTTTTGACATGATCTAATATATTCCTTTAAAACCAAAACAAATACAAATACCTTGGCTGTCTTATCCCCGTTCAGCTTATGCCTATTTCTCTGTTCCTCTTCATAGCAAAACTTCTCAGAGGGATGGTCTCCACTTCCTTCATCTCCCATTCACTCTCATTCATTCCTACTGAGTTTCTACTCTCATCTTTTCAATGAAACTGTTTTTGTCAAATTCAAAATCCTCACTGTACCAAATTCAATGGCATCTTCTCTGCCTTCCTCTCACTCTACCTCAAAGCAGTATCGTGCAGATGATCAGCTTGCTTGAAACTTTCTTCTCATGCATCCCAAGGCTGAGAACCCTTCTCAGCCTTGTTAATGAGTACCCTTAAATGGTCTCAGTCAATGCTATGTCTTCAAATCCCACCTCTTCTGATAATGCCCCTTTTTTACTTGCTGCTCCAATCTCCAGACTCACAACTAGAAGCCTTTTTGACATTTTCACTTACTTCTCTGAGAGTCTTCTCAAACTTGGCACAGCCAAAAAGAGTCAACCAGAGTCTTGATGTCACCCAAAAAAAAAAAAAAAAAGATCAGAGAAAAGAGTTCCCAGATCATCTCATCTGAAATAACTACCTATTATCTATCCTAGTATTCATTTTTTGTTTTCTTTATGTCAGTATCAGAAATTTTTACTCACTTTTTTATTTTCTTGTGCCTCATCTACTTTCCCACCAGAATGAAAGCTCTGTGGGGGCAAGGAGCTCATCTGACTTATTCTACCTCTAGTCTCGGAGCACAGAATGCCTGATCCCTAGCAGACACTCAGTAAATATTTATTGTAGAATTAATTAGAAAATGAATGAAAGAAAAACACTTCAACTTTAACATTGAGTTTAATTCAAAGATGTAAGTGAGGGGATTTCCTAAAATGAGGGAAGGTAGCATAGAATTAGATGTTGTATTAAAATGCATCACATGCAAAGTTTTGAACTGATGAATTTATGATTTTCCCAGTCTCTTACAAGTGAAATTATAACACAGAAAATATCATATTTTATATTCTATATTCAGTTATCTGATTTTTTTAAATTAATCTACTTAACTCATTCAAATACAAATTCTGTAACAAATTCTTGACTTTTGTCAAAATCTTTTTCTTGTCCCCCTCTTCCTCAACTTAAATTTCCACATGTAATTCAATTTCTCAGAGCCTTGGTATTTCTCATCTTTGGGCTTGATGACTTCTAGTTTTCAAATTCTCTGACTCAGTCTTAACATTATCATCATACAGATGTGTTCTTGTTCATGAATTTGCTTGTCTCTGTAATTTGCTCACATTTTCATGTGTGTTTTGCATAATTGACATGGAACTGTGGCTGTAACTGTAACTGGAGCTATAAGTCTCCAGAGAGCTGAGAGTACAAACAAAATAGCTAATGTATAAAAACAACTATTTATATTGATAAATTTACTCATAAGAGCTGAGGTTTTAAAGAAATAAAGCAAAATTTTATTGTAGTAATTTACAAATCATGCTCTATAAAAAGGAATTAGTCCTTCACGAACCCAGAGATGCTTTAAAATTCTTTCATAGTCACTCTGTCCTCAATTTTTTGGATATCCAGGGAAAGCAGGACTTGCTCCTGTGTGATATTCTGTAAGTCCTGGACAAATTCAGCTGCCAACTGAAGTCAGTTTTACTTCGGGCAAGGAACTATGTCTTCCTTTGCTTGAACCAGCAAGAATCTGTCCTGAGGGACAGGATAACAAACCTTCACAGCATGCACCCACCAGAACCACATTTAAAGGGACGTTATGCTTGCCTCTACCACAGAAGCATATGTCTGTAAATATAGCACACATTATCAAAATAAATATAATTTTGATCAAGTTAAAGTATGTTTCAATAAAAAGTGATTTTCTTTTCTTCTGTAAGGCTTTTAATAATTCTTTCCCATACCAATTTGGCTATGTAAAAGCGGGTGAATTGTGCATCCTCTCCCAACATGAAGGACAAAACTGAACAACTGGCCACACAAAGAAGTCCTCAGAAAACTGCGTGCTCTCAAATTTGCCAATTCACAAGAGAAAAATGTGTGTTACTCTTTTTAGTTCTCTGTTATTATGCATGTGTAAACCTCATTTTAAAGTCAACATTTTTTTATTTTACTACATCAAATAAATTCAGAGTTCAAGATAATGGGAGTTTTTATTTAAGTTCTACATAAAGGTCCAAATATGTTTATGTAGACCCCAAGTTTTCTCGATATTCTATCACCCTAATTTGGCCGTGATGGAGTTAACACTGGCTATATAGTCAAAAGGCATAGCTTTATCACTTACAATGTGGAAATTTGAGCATATTACTTACTCTCTCTACATCTGTTTTATCATTTTCAAAAAGTATCACCCTGCCCTGACCACCTCACAAGGTTGTTCTGATGAAATAAGATGATGCCAGATTAAAGTACTTGGCATACAATAAAAAGTTGGATTTCATGAGCAGAGAGTGCTATGTCCCTTGTACCTAATTAATTCATTAATTAAGACATTATTTTAATAAACTTTCATTGAGTGTCTACTAAGGACCAAATATTTCCTGAGGCACTGAAGCTTCATAAATAAGTAGGACAAAAACAGATTCATGGTTGCCTAATCCTGGGGGGTAGGAATGGGAGTGGAGGCACATGAGCAGGGACTTCTATTTAGAGTAATAGAAATGATTTCATAATATGTGTTAATAGTTGTACAATTCTGTAACTGTACTAATATCATAAAAATATACATGTATTCATTTACTTATTTTTTCTTGAGATGGGTCTCACTCTTTCACCTAGGCTGGAGTACAGTGGCATGATCTCGGCTCACTGCAACTTCCATCTCCCAGGTTCAAGTAATTCTCCTGCCTCAGCCTCCCGAGTAGCTGAGACTACAGGCGTGCACCACCACACCTGGCTAATTTTTTTTTTTTTTTTTTTTTTTTTTTTTTAGTAGAGATGGGGTTTTACCATGCTGGTCAGGCTGTTCTCTAACACCTGTCCTCAAGTGATCCACCTGCCTCAGCCTCCCAAAGTGCTGGGATTACAGGCATGAGCCATCACACCTGGCAAACGGTACATTTAAAATCAGTGAATTTTATGGTATGTATAGTATACCTCAAGAAAGCTTTTTTAAAAAAAGTAAAGCATAGTTCCTACCGTCAAGAAGCTTATCGTTTAATGGGGAAAACTGTCATATAAACAAAAGAAAGCTACAGTATGCTAGAGAAATACGGATGTTGCTGTTGTTGGCCTGAAGTTATACATGATTGAAACTTCAAGTGATTTCAGTATTTTAAAAGAAATGTTAAATACTTCTAACATTAGTAATACTGTTTCAGACCCAGAACAGATTTCATGCTCTATTGTAAGACATACAATATCTAAAACTTGCAAAAACTCATTAACTCGGTACCACACTTGTCATATATGAGACTGTATTTTAAGAAACAAGGCCTTGACATGTCTGGAAATTTTGCCAATATTGTCAATTTGATGTTTGTTGAGCATTACGGAACCCTCAGTGTTTTTGGCGAGTGAGTAGGAGCTGGGCTGAGGAGGAGCGGCCAAGCCCTGGCACACTTGATTGCTTGAACCCCGTCCCCCAGGGACTCTGGCTGGCAGGGCTCCCAGATCATCACAAAGCAAGCAGGACAGAAGGGGTGGGCAGAGTGGAGACTGCCAACCCACCACAGCTGGGGGCTCTGCTTCCACTCAGAATGAGTCCGCTGTTCCAGCCCATGTGTCTTTCTCCAGAGACACTTTTCTGCTTTAGGGAAATGTAAAGGACACCCTTGCTCTGGGTTTGAAATTGGATTTCCAACTCTTTCAAGCATGTTGTATTCACAGAAGTTGTCCTAGTTTAAATCCTAAGCCTCCAAACTTTCTCTTCAACTTACAAGCGGGTCCTCCTTGGAGAGACATTTATCCACTAAGCATCGGCCTCCCTGAACACGTATTATATACTGTTTTCTTCCAGCCTGTTCCATACACTTCAGAGGAGAGATATCTCATGTATGTTTCCCCGCTGATTAATTTATGCAGTCTTTCATTCGCTCAACAAATACTCATCAGGCCTTATTATCTACTTAAACTTGATGCAAGCCTATAAATCAGATAGTATCTGTGGTACAGACCACATAAACCTACCTGAACATCTCCCCACTGAGCTTCTTATGTTTGGCCCATGGCTACCCCATGAGCACATGTTCCCTTAGCAGAGTAGGCATTTCTTTTTTTTTCACTTCTATGGCAGATGAATATAATATAAAAATGAGTAAAAAGATTAATAGCAACAATAATTTACCCACTGGTTTTCTCTGTTTTGTAACTAAATGTGAAGGCAGCACATAAAAAACGTTTATTCTCTGTGGTGTCTTTCTCTCTGAGTCATTTTAAGATTTGAAAGAAACATTCATTCTTCTTACAATGCCTCTCTGGGCCTTAGTTTTCTCTTATAAAATGCAGTTGTTATATTCACGACCTCCAAGCACTCTTTAAACTTGAACATTCTTTGATGTTCTGAATCATATCCAAAATTCAGCCCTTTATTTCCCAGTAAGAAGTAGAAATGTGAAGCAGAACCAGGAAGGGTCTGACTCTTCCCAAAAAGAAGATTTAATAACTTGACAAGGTCTATCAAAGGAAAAAATCTTATCAAACTGAATCATTATGCATTATTACTGAGATGGTTATTATTTCAGCCAAATTATTAACATTTCAGCAGGAAACTTTTTTGCCTGGCTCTGATATTTGTTTTCATGCACAGGACGGGTGTTGTCTAATGTGGCCTGAATCTTATCTGACTGGAGAGTCTCCCCAGCCCTACTCATGCCCCAGCTAGGGCTGCAGCAGTCATGTCCAGTCACTGGTGATGTGATCATTGGGAGAATAGGAAGACAGGCCAGGTGTGACCAGGATTCTGGGATGCTACCAGCTGTCAGTCAACACTACCAGATGGGGGCAGAGATGCTTGTAATGGGTATGTCCTAGTAAACCGTTTTAGTCAGAATAATTAAAACTGCTCAGACAAATTACTTAAATTGCTCAATAATCTGTTTGCTCTACAAAGAAGCAGTATCAGGTAGCAATTAAGCACAAGGATTCTGAATTTGAGTGCACCTATGTTGAGTCATAGCTTCCTCACATACTATCTCTGTAACTCTTAGCCTTAGTGTTTCCTGTTGGTAAAGGGGGAATAATGGCAGGGTTGTTTTAAGGATTAAATGAGGTAATACACGTAAAGTATTTAGAGAAATAGCTGGCACATGATAGCCTGTGTTAATTATCTGTATGCTATAAGTTCCTGTGGAAAATAATTTTAAATTAAAATTAAGTCATAAAGAAAAAAAAATTAGATGAGTGAAGAAAATATGGCATAATATGAAGGACATTAGTGTCGGGTGGGATCTTATTGAACAAAGATTCAGAAATCCCTGTTCCATAAGATTGTCATTGAACTGAAATGTTTATAAAGTACCTAGAGTAAGATAGATCTCAATGAGAATTAGTTCCCTTTCCCTGTCCAATATCCTCAATTTTATTTATTTTGACTTCTTTTTAAATTTATTTTTCCTTTCATTTTTTAACCTTGATTCCTTCTATCTTCATGCATCAGATGAGTTGCCTAACCTGGCATGAATCCTGTCTGACTAGAGAGTCTCCCCAGCCCTGCTCATGTCCGTCCATCTGCCCGTCCGTCCTTCCTTCCTTCCTTCCTTCCTTCCTTCCTTCCTTCCTTCCTTCCTTCCCTCCTTCCTTCCTCTCTTCTTCCCTTCCTCCCTTCTTCTTTTCCTCTCTCCCTCCCTCCCTTCCTTCCTTCTTTCTTTCTTACCCCTCCTTTCTTCCTTCCCCACCCCCACGTCCCTCCCCATCTCTGTCTTTCTTTCTTTTCTCTCTAACTACTGATTGCTGGTTTCCTTCTCCATGCCAGGCACTCTGTGGATTCTTGGGATAAAGCTGGGAAACAAACCAACATTGTTCTAACCCTCTTGTAGTCTAATACAGGGAAAAGGTATTCATCAGATTACCTCGCTAATGAATGTGTAAATACAACTTTAGATAAGTGTTCTGAGCAAACAGAATGCTGTTTTGTAAGGGCATATGTCTGAAACACCATGCCTGTGAGAGTAAGAGAGAGTTTACCCAGCCCATAGGAGGGGAAGGGCATTTTCTGCTAAAGCAGTAACTCCTACAGAGGACCTGTGGCCAGAGCTGCCATTGTAAGAATGTGACTGAAGCTCAGGGAGGCAGGTAACAGAGGTGCTAAGGCTGTCTACTGGAGAGATTTCAGAGAACTAGAACAATATCTAGCAAAAAGTTGCTCTGCTTTAAAGATAACCAAACAGTATTTCATGATTTATTTCTAAATGAGAATTTTTTTCTTTTTGATTTACAGAGCCACACATTTTAAATATATAAAGGCTAGTCACTGATTGACCTGGAATATCCAAATTAAACCTATTTCTCTTATTCTGCATAAATTAATGTTAATATTATTATCAGTAATTGCCCCCATACATAGCCAAACATGCATCAAGAATTGTATGATTACTCTACGTAAAAATTGAAAAGTGGAATCATTCTTGACACCTTAGCTCCATAACTGCCAAGTAGACATACAAAGGAGTCTCAAAAATACGTGCTACAGATTAAAAATTAAAGAGACTGACAAAAGAATTAAAGAAAGCATAACCTCCATGGCGGAGAAATTCTGCTTTCAGTATACTAATTGCCTTTTAACTTTTCAGATTATTTTGGGGAAATTTGAATATAGAATTGAAGCTTCAAAAATATCTGAGCCTTCTGAGCAGAAATGCAGGTTTCTTTAAAATAGTTTTTCCTCCCGTGTTCACTGTGGTGCTGTGGGGACTCTGAGGAGATACGGAATGACTGTGGTAGAGGCACTATCTAAAGCTAACATGTCCAGTTTAATTTTGCTAAAAAGTTCATCACTTTGGCCTTGGCCTGCATCTGTGTGGATAAGCCTATTTGACTGATTTCAGGAAGAAAAACGGCTGTAGTTTCTGATGAAAAATCACCTCTTTGAAGTTTGTATTTCATTTTATACTGTATTTGGAATACTTGGCTAGATTTCACAAGCTGTTTAAACTTACAAAGCTGAACTGCTCTGAGGGGAGATTTGGAAATTAGATAATTGATTTGTTTTTTTATCCTTTTCATCATCATATCATTGATTCAACTAAAGAGGCAATTCAACATTAAAACAAGCACAATTTCTTTTTATCCACTACTTAAATGTACACTGCACTGTTAGTAATACATGTTATTTTCTCACCCTTTTTTAAATTAAATGTGTGGTTCAACCATTTTTCAAAAGCATCAACCTCTTACACAGTCACTGAAAGATGATCTTGCCCTTCCTTGTGCCATACAGAATCTGCATAAATACATCCTAAACTAAAGGCATTGTTGAGGATCTACCACTTCAGATGGGGAATTGAACTTAAATAATTTGCTAGTGTCAAATGAATGCAAAGCTGGTCTCTCTGTGATGAGGCTTATTTTTAGTTACTAACAATTTTTGTAGCCTAAATTACAGAAAGCAGCAATCATTTTCTAGTGCATCGGCTCTTAAAATTAATCAGGCAACTGGATTAATAATAGCATATTTTTGTTAATAACTTACAGAAACACCTGTACTTATTCACCAAAAATCTTCAAAATGATATTCTAGTCAAGCAGTGTCAAACTATCATTTGAAAGTTATTGAACAAATTCTAGGAGTAGGTTATTACTAAGAATGAGTTAAATAGCTTTTCAGTACATTCATTTGAGGAGATACAGTGGCATAGAGGTTAAGAGCAAAAGGTACCAAGTTAGACTACCTAGATTCCAACCTTAATTTCAATAGCCACTAGTTGTTTGATCTTGAACAAGTCTCTGGGCATCAGTTTTCTTATCTGTAAAATGGGAATGATGTTAGTAACACACAATGACTGCTAACATTTAGCTCCTACTTTGCACAAGGTACTGTTCTCCATAAGCAAGAGAGAGAATGACAGATATCACATGCCTAGCATTCTTCTAGGACCGATTATATATTTAACCTTCACAACAACTGTATAAGTCCCAGAGAGTATTATTTCCCCCTTTTTACAGATAGACACTTGGAAACCAAGAAGGTAAACAACTTGCCTGAATTTATCAGAGAACGTATCAGAACCTGAACTTAGACCTGGAACGTTAAACCGCAAAGTCTGTCTCCAACCACCACTTTAAAGTGCCTGATTCACACATCAATACATAGCTGTTATTTAGTGAGATTATATAGATAAACCACTTAGATCATCACATGGTTCCAGTAAATATTCATTACTATTATTATGTAGTATCTCCTTTATTGTGTTAAATACTTTCTACTAAGATTTTTTTTTTCCTTATACCATCTTTTGCCACATTTTGTGGGATTTGGTAAGATTATCTTGGGGTCAACGCATAATAAAAGGCATCACATGTTTTTAGTTTCTAGTAATTTCGTGCATCAGATTCTGAAACAAATCAAGGTCAGTTTTTTAGAATTATTCATTTTTTTCTACAAATACTTATTAAGCACCTACTACATGCCCAGTATTATTTCAGGACCTATTCTAAGGCATCAAGCAGAAAACAAGACAAAGGCCTGTCTCTCACAGAATTTACCTCCTCGTGAATCATTTTGTCATTAACCGAATTCAAACTTCAAGCTTTAATTCTGGGAAATAGTGCTACAACTAAAACTGAAATCTTCCACTGTTAAACACTTAGGACATTAGCAGGAAGATGTTT
Source organism: Sapajus apella (assembly GCF_009761245.1). Taxonomy (NCBI): domain Eukaryota; kingdom Metazoa; phylum Chordata; class Mammalia; order Primates; family Cebidae; genus Sapajus; species Sapajus apella. The sequence goes on along the minus strand of NW_022436946.1, from coordinate 75,349,161 downwards.
ATGCAGCCCACAGCCCTCTGTGTCACTGGCCTTTTCTCATGGACTTAAGAAAACTGCTTTAGAGAAAACCTCTGAATAACCTGCCACCCACCTGTGGCAGCCTACCTCAAACCAGCAGCTGAAGGACAGAGCAAAGACATTCCAGGATCTCTGAGAACTGTTTCCATAAATAAAGTCCATTCAAAAACGATGCACTGATCATGTTTTTCTCCACTGGAACATGAGAGGATGTTTCACAAGTCACCCATTCTCCTCATTGCTACGTGGTGAAAGCCATGAGTTCCAAAATAGATGCTGAGGCTTTCAAATTCCTGAGGACAGAATTTGATTCTTATTCCCTTGTTTTTCTCTTGCTCTCATTCTATCAAAAAAACATTCATATTCTGCTACTATCGATATTTCATGTGAAATAATTATATTAGTGAAGATTATGTCCTTTGAACATACAAAGAAAAAACCCCATTATTGTAACAGTATTATTATTCAAGATGCTTTTTTTAATCATTTTATTATTTGAAGGGAAAATGAGCTTTAAAAAATGTAATTTCCTGCAAACTTAAGGGAAAAGTATGTGTTCTTTTCTCTATTTTTTTAAATCTTTTTTCTTTCTTTTTGTGTGTGTGTGTGCATGTGAGACAGTCTTGCTCTGTCACCCATGCTGGAGTGCAATGGCACAATCTGGCTCACTGCGACCTCTGTCTCCTGAGTTCAAGTGATTATCCTGCCTCAGCCTCCTGAGTAGCCAGGACTGCAAGTACACACCACCATACCCGGATAATTTTTGTATTTTGTAGTAGAGAAGGGGTTTTGCCATGTTGGCCAAGCTGGTCTCAAACTCCTGGCCTCAAGTGATCTGCCCGCTTCAACCTCCCAAAGCGCTGGGATTACAAGCGTGAGCCACTGTGTCCCACCTGATCTATGTATACATTGTGGAATGAACCTATCAAGCAAATTAACATATCCATGTTTCCTTATTTTACAATATTGGTGTAGAATATTCTTAAGAGATTGAGGAGGAGAAAAGAAGTACATATATTGCCCACTCACTAATTTTAACATTTAATCTAACTTAGGTCTCACAACAGCTCTGGAAGTAATCAAGTAACCCTCATTTAACCATGTGAAAACAGAGATTCAGGAGCGCCAAGTAACTGGCCCACTTTCACTGACACAGCAGAGCTAGGACTAGACCAGCTGTGTCCAAAGGTCATGTCTTCCCATCAACCACAATATTTTACTTCAGCAGAGGTCATGCAGATATCTGTAAAACCACTGCTTTTCAAGAGAAAACAGTTCTAAACAGCCTTTTATAGAACATAGTGCTATACATATCACATTCATATTAACATGAAAAACCATCTATATGGGTTCCTATAGTTCATCAAAAAACTACCACAACAATGTTAAAGCAATTATACCTTCCATATGAAGTGTTACATTTTAAACAAATTACTTGATGATTCCATTAAAAGGAATAAAAATAATGTAATTGACATAGATGAGATTAGCACCTTTCCCCATTCATTTTATGATATACCTTTTAAAGTCATCATCATCATCAAATAATATTTATTACACATTGTAATTCCTAGAAGAGCAGGATTTAGACTGAAAAACATAACTGAGTTACAAGCAAGACTTATTGCTTATTTAATGTATCATAGACTGCTATAGAAGTGTTATGTTTTATGTAATGATTAGGAAAATCTTTGCATTAATTTGTGGAAAAAATACAGAAAAATCAAAAGCCTACAAACATTTTTGTACAACTTTGAATTTAACTATTTCCCCTAAGAAACCAAAGATACATTTGTTTCTTCTCTGCCTTAACATTCAATCGAATTGAAAAAGCTAGGAGAAAAGGAAATAAATATGGATTTTTTTAATGGTAAAGTGCTTGATATTGCTGTTCATTATAACTTAACTATTAAACAACTTGCATAGAAATCTCAAAGTATCTCAAATATTTATCTCGTTTATAGCATATGGGAGAGGAAGATTCCTTTCTCTCATTTTCCTCCTATGATGATAAAGACCAGCAAGGGGATGTACAGGGAGTTTCACAATGACTTGTGTAACCAAGACCAATCTCCAGACTTTCGAGTCTGATGTCTTCCAGTCTGGCAGTCTCACAACTCTTCATGTTCCTAAGCTTTGTACTTTTAGTTTTCCACCAATGATTATTTTAGCCATATCTCCAGATGACTAACATGCATAGTAGCCTTTAAACCTAGTATTAACCACAGCCGTATTAGCAAGCTCACAGGGCCTTATATGTAGGCTCTCATGGATAATATTTAATAATGATGATGTACAGGGGGAAAAGGTAAAAAAATTGAAACTAATATATATGCTTCACTTAACATGCTATTTCTCCTGAGCTTTGAATATGAAATAGGCATTGTCTCACACTATAAATTTGAGGTCCGGCAGTTCTTAATTTACTCTTTTCATGCTAAGTTTGGAGTATCTAAAATTATTATCATCATAAAAAATTATTCAGACCATATAGAAGGACAGAGTTTGGACTGATAAACAGAGCTACAAGCAATACTTCTTGCTTACTGAATAGATTATTTTCCATTTTAACTACTGTAGAGGTGTTAAGTCTGTTCTTAGCCACTGGTTGGAAATATCTAAAGCTCAGCAGAATATCTCTAATGAAACACAAATGAAAGTGTTGAAGGTTTTCTTACTCTTAGTATGAGATTCAATTCTGATAGATTTAATTAACCACTCCATATCCAGAAACATTATCTGTTTATCTTTCTGCATTTCAAAATGCAAAAAAAGAAAAAAAAAAAGTTGATTTACCTTATAAAGAGATCTCATGGCGTTTATCTATATCTCTCAGTCCATCAATCAACATGTCTATCCAGAATGGCCATGTTTATTCTGTCAAATATTAAATAGTGAGTTTTAATATTACAGCAAAGGACATATCTATTTGGAAAGTTATACAGATAAGTCACACGAAGATAGAGAGTTTATAGTTCATTTTGTTTTACTAGAAGCAATTACAGAATACTTTAACTGGAACTTTGGCTTCTATACAGTTTAGATGCAGTAAAAATATTTTTAACAAACATTTGAAAAAAACAATTTTATGAAACTCTGAGAGATCCAATTATACAATGTTATGGAGAGATACTAACATGCTGAGGTTTTCCAGAACAACAAGAAAATCAATTAATGTAGCACCACATCAATTTAAAAAGCAATTTATCAACTTTTCCTACCAACTCAGGGTCAAATTTCATGGTGTCAAAAACTTAAAGTAATTGCTGGAATGAACTTTGATTAACAGTAGCACAAATTTGAAGGAAATGTGTTAAGGTTCCTTGAGGTCATTCTTATAAGACTAAGAAAAGGAAAATATATTGGCTTCACAAATGGCCAAGACCTTTTTAAAACCAGCTAGCTTACAAATCCAACTGACTTGTTGTTACCATACTACACAGTTAAGAATCATGAGAACAACTTGTTCCGAATCTTCTGGCTGACTCCCCAAGCAGAGTGAGCATTGAGTATCTTCTGTGATTAACATATAAACTGTTTTATTGAGTTTTGGCTTCCTTTCTCTCTGTTCCATGAGAGAAAAGAAAAGAAAAAATTCCTTTTTTCTTTTTAATAGATTTATGGTCAATATAAATTTTTCCTCTCAAGGTATGTATTTTGAGAAAAAAGAAAATGGACATTGATTTTATAGTATTTTTCTGTACTTAAATCTATACCCAAGTAGTATATGTTTTTATATTTTCAAAAAAGAATTCCTTATGTTATTATCTATATTTCACTATTTAGGTTATTTATTGTACTAATAGATTAACATATGCCAAGAGTTCATTTTCATTTTCTTTAAATGGATTCACAAAGGAAAGCCTGAAAGAGCTTGAGTTTTATAAAGAGAAGATGAAGATTTTACACATGATGACTTTAATTGATGTTAACAATATTATCTCCTTGAAATTTCTTAGGAGGGAAGCAGATTTGTGGATCAAAGGAGTTTTAAACATAAAACAAATGCACATGTACTGGATTGTTAGAGCCCCATTCTTTCTGAAAAGCACATTTTAAAAAATTTTTTGCTCTTTTTTGAATAGTATTGTTATTGGATCAAAATCGAAGTAGTGTTCCTTGATTGGCAACGTTCATATTTTTTTATATTCATTCAGGAAACAGCAGAAAAGAACACTTATTTTTAACTCATTAAAATTTAAAGTAAAGCTCAGACATGACATCTTTGGCTTTCTCAAATGGATGCTGAAGGCTGGAAAATTGAGCCTGGCTTGCACCTAGTATTAATTTTCTACAGCATTATATAAATCATCTGCCTGTGCTGTCTCACAGAAAATATGAATAGTGGAAAAATTATTTCCTCTTTTTGAGATATTGTGGCTTTTGGCTCTCCAGGTCTAGAGACAAAGGGTGCAAAATAGAATTACATGTGGCAAATAGCATTTCCAACCACGTTAAGTGGAACAGGACCCTTGGATCCACCATGTTGGAACAGAGCCTCCCATGCAAAGTCATTGACAAGTATGACTGTAAATATCCTTGTAATACTTTTGTGTCTCTCTCATTTCTTTAAAGTAGATTATGAAACATCAACATCAGTCAATGCAACATTTTTCTGAGCTAATACGCCATATGCATAATGTAGTGCCAATATTATAAACTGTTGAGAAAAATTTTAACCACGTGAGTATAGCTTTAAACATTTTCATATTTCACTCATTTTCACATATACCTCAAGTCAATGTTTGCCGATATTCAATTTTGGCATTTTTGCTCAAAAGGGCCAAAATTTTGCACTGAATAAGCATATGAATGAACATTTCTGCAATGGTTAATAAATTTTTCCATTCTTTTTCATAAATCATCATGGGAATAAAACTAGCTGCTACTCCCACCAAAATTACACTGGGAAGCAAGAATAACATTTCCCTTGCCCTTTCCTTCACCCAATAAACTAAATTTGTTTTTTAAAATAGTTATCAATTTAATACTATCTTTAATCATGAGAGAACAAAAGTTCCTTCCCCTTTAAAAAAAAATTCTATACCCTCTCAAATAGTTTTTTATTTAAAACTCTACCACACAATCTTTTTATTCAAAACTCTACCCTTTTCAAATTTCCAAAAGAGATGGAAAAAAATTGCTTTGTTTCTTCAGGAGCAGAATTAGTTTAAGAATATCACAGAAATTTATCTTAAATTATTTACAAGGATCCTGGAAAGCCACATCACTGAAAATCAAGAATAGCTAAGAAAAACTAAGAATTGTGCCCACTAGAAATTTGATTCCTTACTACTTTTTTAAAAAATCTGTCTTGATAGCAGTTTGTAATAATAACTGGTAGCATATACAGTATCATTTCTTCATGACATGCCACTAGCAGCCAATCTTGGTAAACAAACTGATTAAAAGATTATCTGTCATCCAGGGTTTCATCATCTTCTACAGTGATTCACTTGTTTGGAATCAAGGCACAGTCTGAAGTCACTGAATGGAGTTGATGAGGCTAATGCTTCACAAATAGAAAATGAAAATCATCTGAAAGCCAGGGAGAAAATCCTCACTGATTATTGCCAACTTGTTGGTAGGATTCTAATCGTATGGTCTCCATGCATGAATCACAGAAACCATCGGTTGCGGCAAAGCATATCACTTCCTCCAGTGGCATGAGCCCTCTGCTGTACCCTCTATTCACCTGGTGACGGTGATGACAAAGACACTTACTCCTGCTGCAGTCATGACCACACAGGCGTGAGCAGTCCTTCCACAGTTGTGTGTGTCAGAGGGCATTGGAGGGGGGAGTGAATTCCAAGGACTGGAGTGGTAGAACAATTCCAATCTAGCATGGTCTGTCTTGAATTCTAAGAATATGTTTTCATAACTTGGAGGAGGGCCAGATCATGGAAAGGGAAAACTTAAATATTAACGCTTTTTGCCTATCATGATATCATAAAGATTAATCATCCAAATGTAACTTTCTGAGCTCTACAAAAGGTCATGTGAAATCAAATAGACATCTGATCCCAAGCCCTCCGGGCAATCTTCTCTGGCCTGTTTTGTTACCGCTGCCTTGAGCTGAGGATGTTGATTATTGTTTTCTGAAAACTTTAAGCCTGATTTCTAGCACCTCCTGCTTTTCCCCAAATCCAAAAAAATCAATGTTAATCAACTTGAGTATTTTCACATGCAAAGAAAATATTTGAACATGGGACAGTGTGGATATTCTCCCAATGATCAGGATTTTCAAATTTCTTGTTCTTTCCAGATCCTCTCTTCCCCCCCAAAATTATACTCTCTTAAATTAATTTAACCCCTTAGCCTTCCTTTTTTGTTTATTTGTTTGTTTTTGTTTTTGTTTGAGATGGAGTCTTGCATCTTGCTCTGTTGCCCAGGCTGGAGTGCATGGCGCCATCTCGGCTCACTGCAACCTCTACCTCCTGGGTTCAAGCGATTCTCTGCCTCAGCCTCCCAAGAAGCTGGGATTCAGGTGCCCACCACCATGCCCAGCTAACTTTTTAAATATTTTTTAGTAGAAAAGGGGGTTCGCCATGTTGGTCAGGTTGGTCTTGAACTCGTGACCTCAGGTGATATGCCCACCTTGGCCTCCCAAAATGCTGGGGTTACAGGTGTGAGCCACTGCACCCGGCCTAATCCCTTAGCCTTCTATTAATAATACAAAAACATGTGTCCTGCCCTAAGATACATAACTTTTCAGTAATTATGAAAGGATATACCTATGCTTAGTTTTTATTTGATGATGCTGTTCTTATTTTATTTTAATTCACCACTATTTTCCACAGGATGTCCCATAGAACAAGTACTTTCTTAGGGATGAGAATTATGTATTATTTATTTAGAACAAGGGCAAAGTTTAATTCTCAGTACATGGCAAAGCTGATCTCATTCCTGAAGAGTATAGAGTAATGTACTTCTAGAACTTCATCTTCTATCCAAATCCATTAAATTAAAAGGGATTGAGGGTACTGAGTGGGAAAATAGTCAACATTTCACTAAGTAAAATGAAAGTCATCTCTCTGAAATTAGTTTGGCTTATGTAACTCTAGCTAGATAGAAATGTTTGTCCCTGACACACTGAAATCATTACTTAAAAGCAATGTTTGCATTTAGGGGAAAAACATGGCCATTGTAAGTTTGCCAAGTTGAAGGTAAGAAGGATGGATGGTGAAATGGAAGCAAAGAATGATTCAGCAAGATTAGTATTGTTGGATAAGGATAGTTGATGTGTCACACAACAGAGCCATCTTCAAAGTTTGACTTCAAAGAAAATTCTCCAAGAAAACACACTTGTGCATGTACACACATACGTACACACACACACACACACACACACACACACAAAGCAACCACAAACACTTGGTAGTTTTTCCCTTTTACTTGTGCCAACAAACTTTTCCATTCTACTTGGTCTAGGATTTTCTTTTCCTTTTTGATATGCTTCAAGTCTGGCATCATTGAAAATAAATTTTATTAGATGTGTGGCTAGACTCAGTTTAGACCCTTGTGTTTTACACTTCCTAATATACATAGCTCATAACTTCTCCTTCTAGACCACAGTAGTCTAGAATCTGTCTTCCCACTGTGTTAAGAAGTACCCCAAAATTTTAGAAAATATTTTACAGTGATGTAAAATTACCTTAATAAAATCAGAAACTCTATAAAATATTTTAGCCTTTTACACCAATGCTAAATTCTAAACCTAATTTCATGTTGTAAATTACTTTCCAGCTTAAACTGAAAAGTTTAGACCTTGTGACACTCAAAGCCAAGTGATCAAATTCTGCCTTCTTTGAAGTGCCCCTTCTTTGATAGTAACTGCTTCCTTCCTCAGTAATTTTCTAACCAGCAAAACTCTCAAAGACCTTTCTCTGGAATATTCCCTATCATTCATTTCTTCTTTATTATCCTGCCAAAATCATTTCTTCACTGGGACTTTTTGCTATAATTAGCTCAATTGTGTTGTTTTAACTCAAAAGTAATAATCTCATATGCTACATCTACATTACAAATTCCAGAAACAGAGATTGGTTCTCTTTCCTGCATTTCCTGTTTTTTTCTGAGGATCCAGTAATGTGCCCTTGAATGCAATAAATGCTTACTCACCCTCTCTAGTAGGCTGTTTCCATCTGATTCTGTCTTTCATCCCTTCAGTGATTATTTGTTATAAAGTACCTAATGTGTTTTGAGCACACTCTGAGGCTTTAGTTACATACCATGCAGTGAAATAGATTTGGTCCCTGCCCTCGTGTACCTTACAATCCCGTGATGAAACCCACATAACAAGAACTTCTCTGGACAAACATTTTATCCAGTGAAGATGTTTTTAAAATGTGAGTAATTAACATTTTCCCAGGTGAAGCTCAGCCTGACTTGCAGCCAACTAGCTACAAACTAAGATTTCTTTGTTGGAATAACAATTTCAGCTGGCAAACTGTGAATCACAAGACTTTTCCAGCCCTCACTAAATGTGATAAAGGCCATTTATGTTGAAGCCAGGTGTGTTTTAGTTGCGTTTTCATAATGTAGGAAATGACATCAACAAATTTTAAAATGTTTAATGACTGAAACAACAATTACACTTAAATTCCTTTTCAAATCCAATGAATCATACTAACTTGTCACCTCTGTCCCTCTCCCTCCCCACAGAAAAAGAGCTCCTCTCTTAGGACAGTCCCCACCAATCCCTCCTGCCCCCTTTAAATTCTCTTCATGCCCATCCCTTCTGTAACTAAGAAATCTTGGGCTGACTACGCCCACTTCAGGAAACATGAAGAGGACTCACATTTTTAGTTGCCTTTAGAGATGGGAGCAGGGTAGACAGAGTCAGGAGTGGAAATAAGATTTTCTCAAGATACGTATGTTACAGAATTTTGACTTTTAAAGATTGAGAATGTATAAAAACTTAAAAGAAAAAATGTAAAGAAAATAAAGAGAGGCAGTATGGTGAGAAAATGAAGTGACTGGAGGAGACAGCACAGCCAATATTTCACCCACAATCATTAGTCTTTATCTCATATTTCTGGACCCCAGATTTTCCCTGGGGTGACTTATGAAATTTCAATTAACCAATCACCAACAAAGAACAGGAGCAAAACTGAGTCAACAAAAGGCCCTTGATACTTAAGTTCAGATTCCTTGGCAAACTTTCAAAGTTTTTCTTTGGCAGACCTCAGCACAAACCCGTAAGAATATGTCTATGTCTTTGAGTTCATCTTCATGTTCTTCATCCAGCTTTCTTATCTGTAACATAGAACAAGTTTCACTAAAACCATACCAAGCTTCTGGTTCCATCTATAGTGTGTTGGAAAGCCACACCTGAAAAACCAAGCATGTCAGATGCAGAACTGTATGCTATGCCTTCACTGCTGTTCAAGAGGAAAGTGTGAGTGCTGCGGGAGGAAGGCAGGAGGAGGACCAGAGACTTGGTGGGGGGTGAAGCTTCATGGAGAAGAATAACTAAAAGTAGTAAAAAATAATGCTGCAGGAAAGCAGTTTGAGATAACTAAGGCAGCATTCCAGTGTATCCACTTAAGGAAGGGCTGTTAATGCAGCTATGCTTTTGTGGATAAGAAATTAACTTACTGGGTAATTGGATTCTCAGAAGATCTTTCAAGACTCTCTCTCTCTGTCTCTCTCTCTCTCTCTCTCTCTCTCTCTCTCTCTCTCTCTCTCTCTCTGTGTGTGTGTGTGTGTGTGTGTGTGTGTGTGTGTGTGTGTGTTGATAAAAACTCTCACTTCCAGTAAATTTAAAACAAAGGCTATGTCTTACTAATATATCTCATTGGTTATTGAAAAACTGTCACTCTCTAGTAAGTGGTGGCAAGAATTGAAGTTGAAAGTATAATACGACTACAAAATGTGCATTTCTAGATACACAGCCTTTCCCCAAACAGACTTGGCAGAGTAAGTTAGTTTAAATGGTTGCTTCCATCTGTGTGGTAAAATTGTGTTTGACATCTGTTTAAAATGAGCATATGATGCTTGAAAAAGAAGGGCAAGCCTCACTGTTGAACGTGATGGAATCTGGGGCCATGGTCCTCGTGTGTGTGTACAAGCTCACAGCTCACACGGTTCGCCAGTCTTGTCAGCTGTTACTACCTTTTTATCTGGATCCTGTTAACTTGAGATTTGTTCTTAGCTTATGGAAAAGGTCTCCCTGTGTTTTCTTCCTCCAGATAGGCGAACTCTCTTGGCAGAGTTCTTCAAAGGCAGTTAAGTCAGTAGCATCATGGAAATTTGGCAGCATGTTGAGTACCAGAGCAGATCTAAACGTTAGTTTAGGTTATTTTCACAAGCAATTGTTCCACAATTTTTCATCCCTTTATTTTAGCAGTTAGCATAATCACTCACAACTGTTCCTAAAGTGAACCTGCTTGTCCATTCTTATTGTGTAGTCTGAATAACCATGAAATTTAAATTTAAATTGGATACATAAACATTGCAAAACATGAATAAATCATCCAAGGCCTGAATTGTTCAGTTTTCACTTCCTTAAAGTTAATGCAAAAAGTCAAATTGAGGCCTTTGATTAAATAAAAAATTGAACAACTAGATTACTTTGATGTATTTCATCTCTGGTAATTTTGTTCTTTTGCCTTTTAAATCATTTTTAATTGCTTTGAGTGTTGCCAAAATGCATGCTCAGCCTAATCTATTATAACTATAAGTAGGAACTTTGTGCCTCTAATAAAAAAAAAAAAGAAGATGTATATTCTAGATGATTTAATCCACCTTATATTGGTTGGGCTACTTGGGAAGTCTTGAAGATTAATATAGAAGGAATTAGGACTTGGTCCTTGAATAGTGTCTCAGATATTAAATATCTTGAAACTGAATTATTTTGCATTTTGTACTTTGAAAACATGGTGATGCAACAAAGTAACATAAAAATGAGTCTTCTAAGTTTATTTTTTTAAAGGTACTATCCAAAAACTATATTTCTCACCTGCAGTAACATAAAAATAGGTCTTCTAAGTTAATGTTTTTTAAAGGTACTATGCAAAAACAATGTTTCCCACCCATAGTAGCATAAAAATGGGCCTTCTAAGGTTGTGTTTTTTGAAGATGCTATGCAAAAACAATAATTCTTGCTTGTAGTCTCATGAAATAATAAATGTAGTAAAGAATTTAACACAAAAAACTACTCAGGAGACAGAGGTTTGAGGATCGCTTGAGCCCTGGAGGCAGAGGTTGCAGTGAGCCAAGATAGCGCCACGGCACTCCAGGCTGGGTGACACAGAACGAGACTTCATCTCAAAACAAAACAAACAAACAAACAAAAACCAGTAATTCTCAAAATAAGGCCAAACTTAAAATATTTCAGGAGCTAAATCATTTAGCCTATAATCTGATATCACTTTTTAACAGAAACTTTTCCATTGCTGTCAACTAAAAGGGAAGAAAAGGGAATGAAACTAATAAATTCTGAGCACATACTTCCTGTTGAATACTTTAGTGCTTTACATTTGCTTTTTGTGCTAAATCCTTTACTATGTTTATCACTTCATGCAATACCTGCAACAACCCAGTGACAACATCTTTATTTTACATGTGAAAGAAACAGGCTCAGAGAGGTTGCTCAAAGCCACACAACAAGTCGGTTATCAGAAGAAAAAAAGATCCAAACCAGAGCCAAAATTTTTTGGCAGTCTCAAAAAACTGGACTTCAATGGCTAACCTTCCTTCATGTTTAAATATTCTTTCCAGGATAGTAGATGTAAGTAAAATAATATCTAAACAAAAACTCAAGCCATTATATTCCTTGAAGTTTGGGGGTAATATTTAAATTGGTTTTGTTGTTGTTTGGTTTTTGTGGTTTTGGTTGGTTTGTTTGAAGCTTCTTTTTAGCCTTTGTTTTTTTTTTTTTGTTTTGTTTTTTTTTTTTTGATAGAAACAGGGTCTTGTTATATTGCCCAGGCTAGTCTCAAACTCCTGGCCTGAAGCTGTCCTCCCATCTCCACCTCCCAAAATGTTGAGATTATGGGCATGAGCTGCTGCACCCAAGCCTTCGCTTTTTTTCTTGACATGAAATCTTACATGCAAAACCTATATATTCAACAGATTAAAACTGAGATACTCTTGTTGGAGGAGGAAAGAAGCAAGGCAAGCTGAACTCCTGAAACTCTGGCTTTCCCCCTCTTCCACCAAGATGGGCTTCTGACATCTCAGAAGAACCACTGATTTAATTTTGTTAGGCAATCTGAAGGTGTAATAGAATTACTGTTAGTGGGCTATTTAAAGTTTCCTCAAACGTACACATGGATGAAAGCAGATGTTTGGAGGACTAGGGATTCAGGCCTATTGCCTTACAGTGCCCAGACACTAGCAGCCCGGCTAGGCTCTGCCTCTACTTTAGAGCATGGCCTGGAGTGCTTCACTTCACCTTTTGAGTCTAGGTTTTCTAAGCTTTGTAATGAGTAAAGGTGGACCTAGAGCAGTAGATCCCAACCCTGGCTGTACATACATAGGAAGCTTTTTTTTTTTTTGAGAGTGAGTCTTGCTTTGTCTCCCAGGCTAGAGTGCAGTGGTGTGATCTCAGCTCACTGCAGCCTCTGCCTTCCAGGTTCAAGCAATTCTCCTGCATTGGCCTCTAGAGTAGCTGGGATTACAGGCGTGCACCACCGCACCCAGCGAATTTTTGTATTTTTAGTAGAAACAGGGTTTCACCATGTTGGCCAGGCTGGTCTCAAACTCCTGATCTCAGGTGATGCACCCTCCTCAGCCTCTCACAGTGCTGGGATTACAGGCGTGAGCCACTGTGCCCAGCCTTAGGAATCTTTTTTAAATGCCAATACCAAGACCCCACTCCCAACAATTCCAGTTTACTTTCATCTTTGGAGGAAGTCTGAACATGATCATTTTTAAAGTACTCCCCTGATGATTCTGACATGCAGCCAGAATGGAGAACCACCGGTCAGTGTGATTTCCCTGTTACCTTCTGTGTCTAAACGGATTATTTCCATTGAAATGCTAATAAGGACATTTAAAAATTGTACTTATTAAGAGGAGCCTCTGCCTCGTGTTCCATAGCATCGGGAGCTTAAGGCAAGTTCACTCTTATAAATGTCACTCTCCTAGTGTCCAGATTATTCATAGACTGGATTTAATCACGTGGTGGGCCTTTTTCACAGAAAACCTGATAAAAAGGCAGATAGTTTAAGGGGTTCCCCAGGAAAAAATTTCATTCTTGTTCTCATCTTTTTTTCCAGGTCTTTTCAATGTTTTCTATAAATCACTCTTAAATATTAAGTCTTACAAATTATAATAAAGAAAAAATCTGAGCCCTGTTTCAGAATGACTACATTATTTTCTAGATCCCTTACAGCAAGTGCTGTTCTTTATGAACTGATGTGTCCCTGGCACCTAACATAGTGAGTGCCTGTAACACAATAGGGGCTCCATCTTTTTTTTTTTTTTTTTAATGAATGAAAGGCATCCAAGCTTTCAAAATTCCAAGTCACATTATTTAAAAAGCATTCCCTTATGAAGCTCAAACTACCCATTACAAGGGTATTATGAACAGTTTGAACATAATATAAAACAAATAAGCAGCAGGGAAGTAGTCAAGGCTATAGCCTCCCCACCCCCATGCCAAGGTTACCAGTTGGGAAGATGAGTGATTTGCTAGGGATTGTCTCAAATAACCTCTTTATAACATATAGTTAGTGGAAGCACAACTTTCTGTTGTATTCAATTTATCAACAGTGTTTCACAATTGTTTTTCATGTGAGGTTTAATATCCTGCCTGTCTAGCCCCAGAAACCCATTCTACACTCCTTCCCATTATATCCATGGGGACAGTCACAACCACCACCTTCTGTCAAACACATGCTCACTTTCTAGGTTCTTGCTTTACATTAAGTGCCTATCTGTAAGCTCTTAAAGTCAAAAATTTCTGCTATATTAATATGGTAAGAGAATTTAGATTATTTTATGTAAGTATATTAAGGTAAAATGAAATATGAAAACACATGAGGTACACAATAAATATGTGTTCAGTTAATGTTAGCAGGCTTTACACTAAGGTCAAGAATCAGGTAACAATTCCAGTGGCATAAATGGAAGAATTGCCCTAATAAGTACAATAGAAACATAATTTCTTACATTTTCAAATTACAATACATTATCTGAAAACAGGAAAACCTGTGGTATCCATCTATTAGTAACACATTAGGAAAGTTGTTATGTTCCTATACCACAGCCAGGATCTATTTTACTAACAACACTAATGAATGCAAAACTTTATGGAAGCCTATACACACACACACACACACACACACACACACACACACACACACACACACTACCTGTTTATGGCAGTGAGAGTGAAGGGAAGAGGTGTTTATCCTTCTCTTTTCTCCTGTATACCTCTAAATTATATCTCAATACTTAGAATGTTAGCAGCCAGCCAGTACTCTTTGTTTTCCGCCTATAAAATATGAACTTTAAATCAGGTTTTTTTGCAGGAGAAAATAAGTTTAGTAATCTGTGGTCTTGTTATGAGGCACAATATGCATCAATATGCAGAATAAAATGCATTCAGCTTTCAGGCTAGGCCTGGAAAATAATGTTCCTGCAAATTAGAGTGAGAATTCCAAATGCTGGGCCTGGGAATCTTGCCCAGAGCATTTTTGGCTCTCATTTTTTCTGTTTTGTATTTGCTATTTCATTTATATGCATCAAATTAATACTGTCATATTTAGGCAAGAAAAGGAAGAGAGAAAGGTTGCTAGAATTAAAACTCCACGGAACTCTCTGAGGAACATAGCTCCTAAGAAAGGTTTCAGCTTTCCATATTTTTAGAAAATATGTATATATTGATTATCCACAAAGATATTCAACACACATCCTTAATTCTAGAAATTATGCTACCAATTGTAGATATCATGAAAATATTTTAGGAAGCATAGTTTGCTACAGCATATCTGAATTGAAAGAGTAGCAAGCAATATTCTTTTGGTTATACAACGTGCTGGGGAGCCCTAAGATTCATAAATGTTAAGGAAAACAAGAATCCTTCCCCATAAATAAATCATACTTTCTAATTTTAGAGTTTACAGTATAAAATGATCATTTTTATCATTTTTTAAAAAGTTGCTTTGGGGAAAACTCAAACTGAAATTATTGGTGAATGAAATTTTATAAATTTGAGAATCCAGGAGATTCACAATACAATTCAAACCTAATTACAGGAATTATATCCCAAAGCACAAAAGTGTGAAAAGTGTCTTGAGTGTGTTTAATTTCTTAACTAAGCTTTCAACAATAGCTCTTTTCATCTAACACTTGAAAACAAATAAATATAGAGTGATTTTATGCTGCTAAGAATTTTTGAAAGCATGCCTAGTTGTAGGCCAGAAGGAAAAGGAATGCTTTGATGCATGCTATTTTGTGTGTGCTGAGTTTTTATCTCCAGTGGAGTAGGATCATAATGAAAGAAGCCTGACAACACACTCTTATTGATGTTATCATGACATCAGAGCCTCTCAAATAATGGAATTACTAACATAAAACTGAGTAAGGGGGATAAAGTGACCAAATGATCCCATGGCCATTTCACCACAATATCCCTTGCACAAATGATCAAGCTCTATCAAGAGGCAATTAATTAAGACAAACTTGACACTACCCATGATGTCAATTTATAATAATATTTATTTGTCAAATAAATGTCTCTAGACTTTTATATTTTTAACTTTTTTATATATTTTTAACTTTTAAATAAATACTTGTTTCCCTCGATATTCTATTTCAGCGCCCCCAGATAAGTTATTGTTGTGGGGTTTTTTTGTTCATTTGTTTTTGTTTTTAAGATGGAGTCTCACACTGAGCAACATAGTGAGACCCTGTCTCAAAAGTTAATATTCTAAATGGCGTGGTGGTGGGTACCTGTAGTCCCAGCTATTTGGGAAGCTGATGTGACAGGATTGCTTGAGCCTGGGCGGCAGAGATTGCAGTGAGCCAAGAACATGCTACTGCACTCTAGCCTGGGTGACAGAGTGAGACCTTGTTGCTAAAAATAAATAAATAAACGGGACCTAAGCTATAGGTATGCAGAGGCATACAGAGTGATAAAATAGACAACAGAGACTCAGAGGCAGGAGGAAGAGAGAGGGAAGAGAGAGGAATGAGAGATGAAAAACCATCCATTGGCTATAGCATACACTACTCAAGTGATGGATGCACTAAAATCCCAGACTTCACTAGTATGTAATTCATCCATGTAACTGAAAGTCACTTGTACCCCTAAAGCTGCTGAAATTTTTAAAAGTTAAGAAGTAAAATAAATCACTAAGTTCGGAACAAAAAAGAGAGAGAAAGCATGTCTGCGTCATGCATGGTGGCAATCAAAAGGCAATTGAAACCTTGTTCAGTCCAGATGGCTGTAGAGAATCACCGAAGGTCGTTAGAGGTGAACTGAAAAAAGGAATTCAGGAGTAATTTGTAGACTATGTGGCAGCAGAGAAAAAGTGGAGCCAGAGAGACTAATGAGGAAACAATGGCAGCATCCAGTTATGAGGCCACTGGAGCCTGGACTGGATAAAGAAAATTTACTTGCTTCTCAAGGCCAGTAGCTTATGCTTGCTATTATGTAATGCCCAACTGCAACCAATGCCTATCTTTCATTTAGGAATTTTTTTACCTGAGGATTTAGATGCATTTAAAGACACTCTTGCTTCTTTATTTCCTCTAAGGTAATGAGATTTATACCTCATACTTTTCTGAGGAAAAAAACAGTTTAATCTAAGTTCTAATATTTATAAGCTGAAATATCCCCATTTCTAAAAAAAATAATAATAATAAAAATAAAACAAGTACTAAGGTAATTTACATATGTACAAAAGAAAAAACATTCTGGAGTTGGTTGAGTTTATGTGACAAATATTGTCAGTCATTTTGGAGTTAGTTTCCTTTGAAGGCACTGATAAGAGTTTAAATTTCAGGTCTAAAGAAAAATATTTTAAATAGCTCCTTACCTTTGGTTACTAAAAGATAGAACATTATCCAATGGAGATAGAAAAAAACCCTCTTTGTTTGTCCAGTACAGTACATGGGCTGCATATATGGAATTCATACTTGAAAATGGTCTATTTAAAGCTTGAGTCAAAATATGATTTGACTAATATATTTTAGCACCTGTTTTTCACTGAACAAACCTTAGTCTTACTGGAATTAAATTTATTATTTATTTTAATTTATGACTCTTTTATCTTACTAAATGCCATAGAAAATTAATTGATATCTGCATTTCTAATACCATGAAAATGCCTAACGCCTGGAAAGGAGTATTGTTTAGCAAATAAATGTACATTGCTTATAGCAGAAAACACTGTATGTTAAAGACTGTGTGTGAAACCTTCATTTAGATTGGTATAGCTATTCATCACAGCTTTTATTTTATTTATTTATTTATTTATTTATTTATTTATTTATTTATTTAGAGATGGAGCCTCATTCTGTTGCCCATGCTGGTGTGCAGTGATGCAATCTCGGCTCACTGAAACCTCCACCTCCTGGGTTCAAGCAATGCTTGTGTCTTAACCTCCTGAGTAGCTGGGATCACAGACGTACACCACCACACCTGGCTAATTTTTAGTATTTTTTTTTTTAGTAGAGATGAGTTTCACCTATTTAGTGGAGACAGACTGGTCTTGAACTCCTGGCCTCAAGTGATCTACCCACCTCAGCCTCCCAAAATGCTGCGATTACAGGCATGAGCCACCCTACTCAGCCCACAGCTTTTATTTTTAAGATGGTGAGCTTCGTATATTTCTTGTGAAATCAGTCATGATGTTTCAGAGTGTTATTTGAGGTCTCACAATTTTCTTTAGTTTGAGAAAAATTTAAAAGAATATTTACTTAAATGAATCATAGCAACGTTGTCTTAGCCACTTTTACAACATTAGTTCTCAAACGACTGAGTGTCTTGGCAGCTGTGTGTTTATTCAATCCGTGTACTCAGTAATCGTAATCGTGCCCTGATAGACTTTTAAGAGTAAGTGATCAAACTTTAAAAATTATGGCATCATCTAAATTGCTCACTTTACTCTTCTGGATGACCCGTACAATTACATGTGGATTATTATAGGGATGTGGTCAAATGATTTGTGTTAATAGTAGGAATAAGCCTCATTACTCCCAGGTCTCTAAGAATATTTGCAGCCTCCATAGGTTTTCATGCTTTAATTCCTGCTTATTTGTTGCTTCTAAAACAAGCCACCTTTATTCATAGTGAAAATATACCTTAGGGTACAGAAAGACATTATTTGTTTATGAGCTACAAATACCTTATTGATTTCCCATATTTTGTGATTATAAGAAAGTATTCATTTAAGCTCTTTTACATAATTTAATAACAGCAATACCATTCTTTGCTTTTAAAATAAAAAAGTGTAATACTTAGAATTTTACCATTTTTAAATTTGTATGTAGTTTATACAAAGTTGATTCAATATTATTAGTGCATTCCATGTTTACAAATTTGCTAACTCACTAAAAATGTATTTGTGAGGTGAAAATCAACATCCATGGCACCTTTGTGGCCATTTACAGAGCAGCCAAAAATTTTAGCCTGTCAACATACAGGTTCTCAACTGAGTTTGAACAAGCTGGCCCTCTTTCTTCTTGTTTCAACCCTCATACTGTAAACACATGTCCCTTGCAAGACCTATTTACTGCTGTTTTTCACATTATTGTGCTTTTATTTTTTTAAAAAAACTCTGTTTTGGTTTGTTTATGTTTTATTTATTCATGTATTTATTTACTTAGCAGAAACAAGGTCTCACTATGTTTCCCAGGCTGGTCTCAAACTCCTGGCATCAAGCGATCCTCCCACCTCGGCCTCGCAAAGTGCTGGGATTACAGGCAGGCTCAGCCTTTTGTGCTTTTTGTTGATAATTTCACCACTTAAAATGGTCCCAAAGAGTAGTGCTGAAGTGCCGTCTACTGTTCCAAAGCATAAGAAGGCAGTGATGAGCCTCTTGGAGAAAACACACTTGGTTAGATAAGCTTCTTTCAGGTATGAATTATAGTGCTTTTGGCTGTGAGTTCAACATTAATGAATCAATAATATTAAAGCATGGTTAAATGGAAGCACATGTAAAGCAATAATATGTATTGATCGGTTGATGAAATTGTTGAAACCAAAGGCTCCTGGGGACTTAGCCTCACATATCACTATGAGCAATGGCTTGGTATTTACTAATTCAGTGTTCGTAGTGACTTTACAAAACATAACTGCCACTGCAAATAATGAGAATTGGCTGTATCTCCTTCTGTTTTTTTCCTTTCCTAGAAGCCATTTTCTCAACATTTCATCATGAACTATTATGGTCTCATTGGAAATGTGAAATGTGTCATCTGAGCAGATGTTCTTATTGTTTTCCTATCCACTGACCCATAGCATCAAACAATTTACAGGAGAGAAGTGGCCCTGTAGTATCCAGTTATTAACCATTGGATGCTTATCTATTTTGTTTTTAAATCCGAACTTCCATAATCAGGCTGCTATTAAGGTTTATCTTATTAGCTTTTAAATTTTTAGGAAATGCTCCTTACTAGGTCAAGCACATAGAGTCATATTGCATGAAAAGTGCTGTTTGTAAAACAGAATGTCCTACTTTGTCTATGTGTGAGAGAATCTGATGCATACTTTTTATATGTATATACTTTAAATTCTGGGGTACATGTGCAGAATGTGCAGGTTTGTTACATACACGTGTCATGGTGGTTTGCTGCATCCATCACCCCGCCATCTACATTAGGTATTTCTCCTAATACTATCCCTCCCCTAACCCCCCAGACCCCAACAGGCCCTAGTGGGTGATGTTCCCCTCCCTGTGTCCATATGTTCTCATTGTTCAACACCCACTTATGAGTGAGAACATGTGGTGTTTGGTTTTCTGTTCTTGTGTTAGTTTGCTGAGAATAATGGTTTCCAGCTTCATCCAAGTCCTGGCAAAGGACATGAACTCATTCTTTTTTATGGCTGCATAGTATTCCATGGTGTATATGTGCCACATTTTCTTTATCCAGTCTATCATTGATTGGCATTTGGGTTGGTTCCAAGTCTTTGCTATTATGAACAGTGCTGCAGTAAACTTACATGTGCATGTGTCTATAACAGAACGATCTATAATCCTTTGGGTATATACTCAGTAATGGGATTGCTGGGTCAAATGGTATTTCTGGTTCCAGATCCTTGAGGAATCACCACACAGTCTTCCACAATGGTTGAACTAATTTACATTCCCACCAATAGTGTAAAAGCGTTCCTATTTCTCCACATTCTCTCCAGCATCTGTTGTCTCCTGATTTTTTAATGATCACTATTCTAATTAGTGTGAGATGGTGTCTCAGTGTGGTTTTAATATCTGCTGCACACTTTCAAGTGGAATAATATTGTCATGGATTTGGACATATCTGGAAGTACTATTTATGCTTATGCAGATCAACCCCTTGGATTTACAGAAGAGAGATGCCAGTCCCAGGGAGACTAATGTGCCTGCCCAAGTTCATATGCTGGGGCAGATGGGGAGGTGCTGCCCTCCAGTTGAGTTAGAGCACTTCCCACCATCAACCACCACAAGGTCCTGAAGCCAAGTACAGAAGATAGTGTCTATTTTTATTACTTTGAGATGTCATCCTGAGCCAAAGAAGAATTTCTTGTTGCTGTCTCATAAATATAATTCTTTTTTTTTTCATTAGTTTAGGCATGTTACGACTAGCAGTCAAATATTCCCAATAATGTTCGAATCAAAAATTTCATTTTTTTTTTTTTTGTATTGTAAAAAGAAAAGCAGGCCAGGCGCAGTGGCTCACACCTGTAATCCCAGCACCTTGGGAGGCCAAGGCAGGCAGATCACGTGAGGTCAGGGATTCCAGACCAGCCTGGCTGACATGGTGAAACACCATCTCTACTAAAAATACAAAAATTAGCTGGGTATGGTAGCAGGCACCTAAAATCCCAGCTACTCCGGAGGCTGAGGAATGAGAATTACTTGAACCCAGGAGGCGGAGGTTGCAGTGAGCCAAGATCATGCCATTGCACTCCAGCCTGGGTGACAAGAGTGAAACTCCATCTCAAAAAAAAAAAAGAAAGAAAACAGAAAAGCAAAGCAATGTTTTGAAAGGTATTCTTCTCTTAAATTTGTGGTTACCCTCAAATATTTATGCTAAAACTTAACTTTCATTATGGAAACAGAAACCGATTTCAATTTAAAATCCATGACTGGATCATGAGCGGAGTAAGGTGAGAGGCATTGTGGGATAGGGGCAAATGCTTTGAGAATTTACTCCATACAGACTCTTTCCGGGAACCCAGCACTTCCTCTGTGACTCATTAACTGGCACAGGTGGTTGGCAGGGACTACCAACAGCTGATTTCAATAAAATTTATCCAGTTACACCTGGAAGACTTGTTGTTTCTGGAGGGAGTTGGAGAAATTAAGGAATGTGGACTGAGTTTTTTAAATATGTCTTATAGAAGAGGAAGATATAGAAGGACAGAGATATACTCAAGATAGAGTCTTTTCTTCTGTACATTTTGTTACATGGAGCAAAATTTTAGCATTGGATCCCTTCTGCCGTGACAAAGCGAAGGTCCGTGGTTATAAAGTTTTCCATTAGACTCTCCTCACACACAGGAAACGAATTTCCATAAATTTAATGACATGACTCTTAGGGTTTTATTTCTTCCTTTTTACAGCCCTCTTTAGGATAGAAACACATTTCTTGCACTATAAAAATTTTAGTCAATAAATTTTTCATGTTCTCACAGTGATGTGATAATCAGTCTGCACACCCTTCCTATGCAATAACTCTTGATCAGGATAGTGAAATATAATGGTATTATGTAATTTTAAGATGTACATCTTAAAGACAAAAGACATCTCTTTATTTAATTAAAGATAAGTCAATGAGGGAAATGTATGGTGAAAGGTTTGGGCATATATTAGTTATCTTTCAATATATTTTTCATTTTTTAAATTTTATTTTCCTCAACCATATGATGCAGTCAACAGATCTTTGTTGGGTGCTTTGATGTTTTCAGATCTATGCACTACAAGAGTCTCAAAAATGAATGAAGAACAAAGTCCCTGCTCTCAAGAATGTAGTTTTCCACACGAGGTTCTAAGAACCATTAAGGTCACTTAAGATAGCAATAAGAAGGTGAATAGGATGATGTTCCTTGATGCAAATTTTAGGAATGTGGCATACTAAAATCTTCCCCTGGAACTTCACCATTCACATCTAAGAAGTTAAAGGTGTCTCAGTAGCATCTCACTATGTTGCCCAGGCAGATCTCAAACTTCTGGCCTCAAGGGAACCTCCCACCTTGGCCTCCCAACGTGCTGAGGTTAGAGTCATGAGCCACTGCACCTGACCCACCTTTTCCTTCTGAAAACTTTTTTGGATTTCAGGATACCATGTTCTCTGGATTCTTCCCCACTTCCTCTGACTTTCCTTCGTGACCTCCACTGTCTCTTCCTCATTCACAAGGCTACTTCTTAGCGACCCCAAGACAACCCAGTGTCAAAATTGGACATCTGATATATGTGAAAAAGAATGTTTTTATTTATATAAAATGTGAATAGAAACTTACACACACACACACACACACACACACACACAAGGTGTCTCAGAAGTTCTGCGACGAAGAAATCCACTTACTGTCATTGAACCCAGAACTCCCTAAATGTATATAAATATTTTTATTTATATGAAATGTGAATAGAAACTCACACACACACACACACACACACACACACACGCAAGGTGTCTCAGAAGTTCTGCGACAAAGAAATCCAAATATTGTCATTGAACCTAGAACTCCCTAAGTGTGTTTGACAAAGCACCGCTTTTTGAGACAGATCTATAAAAATCTCTTGGGATAGTGGTGTTCTATGGAAAACAGTCTGGGTAATACTGAATTAGAGAACCATGTGAGACATTTTATTATTAACATTTAGTGCAAACTCAAAGTGCTGAAAATGTAGAGAAGAGAAATATCATTATGATCTATACTGGTGAAGAAAATAATCTCAAAGGAGGTTGGACTTTAAAAGAAATAGGTGATTTAAAAAAACAGAACATTGTGACAAGGAGGGGGAAATTCAGATTATATCTCCCAAATTGTTGATATTGATTATTTGAAGGAGGAAGCCAAAGGTGCAGACAATGATTACTAGGGACTTTGACTTTCTAAGTTATACATTTCTATATTGTTTATGTGCTTGTTTTTACAATAAATGTGGCTTATTCTTATAATCCAGAGATATTTTCCTAAAACTAACTAAGGTTTACTTATCAGATTAACTAATGGTGTGTATAGCTCTTACTTCCATAATTATCCATATATACATATATATGCAATATTTACAAACATAGAGATGTTCAAATTTAATATCTTGGCCAAAAATAATTGAAGCACCAAAGTCAACCTACATTGTGAACTTGGGCAGCACCTGTTTATTCATCTCTCAAATGTGGCTGACTTCAGAGATGAGAATAAACAATGTGATCTCTTACTAAGCTTCCCTTTGGACTAATCATGCAAGTTGTATGTGATGACTTTATACCTGAAACTAAGAAGTTGAGGAATAAGCTGAAAATAGCCAACTTGAGTTTCCTAAGTACAGTCTGGCTTCTGTAAAAACCGTTTGGTTGCTCCTCAATTTCAATGTATTCATTTTTAAGTTTATTTTAAAAGTGGCAAATTCAGGGTATTACTTAATAATTAAGAAGCTTATGCCCAAACACAAGATATGTTTACAACCAAATTTGAAGGTAATTGAACTGATAACCCTCTAGACAAAGGAGATGTGTTATAATAAATATTGTTGTCAGCTTTCCTTCATTTTAAGATTTTTTTAATCTTGAAAGAATATGTACATGAACTTTGTGTTGGGTATATATAAATGTATACACATATATACCTAGCAATGTATAAGCACAATACAGGTATAACATGTAAGGTTGGACCATGTAAACTTGCTGAAATTTGTTTCTGACCTACAATAATGGCAATTTCATATGGTTAAACCTAATGGTTTGTCTCAGTCATTAGGTAATGGCACCTCTTCCCTTAGGTGGAGTTTGCCAATTGTGTTGGGATGGTGTTTTGACTCTGGTAACATTTCCAACTTGTATCAGAATTCTCTTCATCTTGCCTCTTCTACTTTTATATTATTCTATTTTATCATTTTGCTCCTAGACATGACTGGACAGACTGTTTACTTATAGCAGTCCCTATATGCCAATCCATTTCTTGGTCACTGAATTCTCAGGCATCAGACCTTAAAGGTCAAAGAAAATCCCTGTGCTGCGTTCAGAATCGTGTATACAGAATTAGTCAACTATTGCTGCTCTTTCCCCATTATCTGTCCCTATTTTTGTTACTGTTGATGTTGTCCAAGAGTATCTAAACACTCCCAGGAATTCAGGTACCTAAGAGGACTGTCTGGATAACAATGTCTGATTGTCTGGTGTCATTTCTGAACCTCTTGGCAGGAGTGCTAAGGCCTGCATAGAAGACTGGCTCCAGGACAAACGCTATCAAGAAAATATTCCCATTGGGTGAAGGTGGCTCATCCCTTTATACCAGTCACTCAGGAGCCTGGGGTGGGAGGATTCCTTGAGGCCAGGAGTTTGAGACCAGCTTAGGCAATATAGCAAGATCCTATCTCTAAAAAAATAAAATAAAAATAAAAAAACTAAATTAGCAGGGTATGGTGGTGTGCACTGGAAGTTCCAGTTACTCCAGAGGCTTAGGTGGGAGGATTGCTTGAGCCCAGGAGTTCAAGGCTGCAGTGAGCTGTAATCACACCGCTGCACTCTAGCTTGGATCACAGAGAAAGACGCCATCTCTAAAAATATGATAAATAAAAGACAAAAAAGAAACTACTTCCCCGTAATTCAAATATGCTTATTACTCTTTTGTTTCCTATAGTTTATTCTTCCTTGCCCCTCACTATGATTACAATCAAAATAACTACCAGCTTCTGTGGATTAAGTATCTAAACCTTGATGTGACAGGCCAATAGTTTGATTACTACATGTGTGTATTACATACGCTTATGTGTTCAATACTGACACAATAATCTGTAAATAGAAAATTTCAAGTTTTCTGCATGCGGTTTCAGTAGTACCAAATCTAATTGCCAGTTGAGAAGAATTTGACTTTATGGGAAGTTCTTAATATGATCTAGTGAGTTCTGTGGCAGAGATTTTTAAATAGAAACAGGGACAATCACTTGTTACGGCTTCTTGATGGTGTCAAAGGCTGTATTGCCTTTCTAGCTACTAGTAAAGAAATTCTCTAACCCTAGCCAACAAGTGCCACAGCCCTCACCTCTGCAAACTGCTGTCAATCTGAAGGCAATTTGCCATGCCAGAAAGCCAGTTTTCAGAATCTTCTTTTAGAAATCTAATATGGAAATGACAGTCTTGTAAAGACTTGCATTTTCTATTTACTACTGAATAGATGAATATCTATTTACCATTAAATATAGCAATTAATCATTGAGCTGCTTCTTTTTTTTTCTTTATTTCTTCCTTAAAAAACAGAGTACATGTACAGAACATACAGGTTTGTTACATAGGTATACCTGTGCCATGGTGGTTTGCTGCATCTATTGACCCGTCTCCTAAGTTTGCCCCCCTCACCCCCATCCCCCAACAGGCCCTGGTGTGTGCTGTTCCCCTCTCCGTGTCCATGTGTTCTCAATGTTCAACTCCCACTTGTGACTGAGAACATGCAGTGTTTGGTTTTCTGTTCTTGTGTTAGTTTGCTGAGGATGATGGCTTCCAGCTTCATCCATGTCCCTGCAAAGGACATGATCTCATTCCTTTTTAAGAGCTGCTTCTTTTAAGTGCCTGGTGGTTAACACAAGTGCCTAGTAGGTGTTTAATAAATTTTTCTTCCATAAATTAAAAGAAGTAAAATAAGGCCTAATCTCAGGGGCACTATAATCTTCTCACAAGAATACAATCTGTTTATTTAATGTTTTTATTTCATCACCTACATAATAAAATCCTATCTACACACAGCATGTATTAGACTTCATTTTACCAATGAAAAAATTGAAGCTAACAATAGATCAGAGATTTGTCCAAGAGTTCCAAGCTAGGAAGTGGTGAAACTAAACTCTAGGCCTTCTAATGTATAATTCGATGAAAATTCTACCACATCTCCCTGAATCACTAAATCAAACTGAAGAGGAAACACTTTGGCTAACAGAGGAAAACCATAGCCACATTCTGATGTCCCAAGTGGGTTGAAAATGAGTCCCACTTTCTGCAATAAGTGACCCTCAATTAATAGTTTGTTGGTCATGGGTTATAGGTTATCATAGTCATATCATATTGGGAGGCCTATAAATATTTTACCATTAATAAAAAGAAAATTTAAAGTTTTTGGAGTCATGGGAAATTCTTGCACCTTTATCTCAATTTACTGTGAACCTAAAACTTCTCTAAAAAAAAAAAATCAAGGTCGTTCAAAAGAAAAAAACTTCCAGGATCAACAGTACTTTTTTAGAGATGCCATGGATTTTTTGTCAAGCATTTTGCTTTTTTTTTTTTTTCCCCCCTGGAGGGAAAGGATTTTGTAGAAATCCTTTGAAAGGCTGAATTATTGTGGAAAATAATTTTGAAATTTGAGAACATTAAATTGCTTTGTTTCCCAAAGCTTCATGGCAAAAACGAGATACTCTGGAAAACTTTTTGAGCACTTAGAATTTTACAGTGATGTAAAAGTTGTCTGACACCCATTATGGATAATAGTACCTGGTTAATTTCCTATTGCTTTTCTTTAAATTATGGTTTTCCACCAAGCAACATTAAATGGGGAAGATAAAGATCAAATACTCTTCTGATCGACTGATCTTATTTCTCATGCAAATGACAAAAAGGGAATAGTAAAGAACAGAAACAGTTTTTCTGTCACTTGCAAAACAGTATTGGGAACTTAATTCTGCCAAAGAAATTATAAAATACGTAACATCTCTCTCTGCCTTTATTTTTCCTTTGGTTATTTTTGTATTTAAAGAGACAAAAACATTCAATAATGTACATAAATTTTTCCCATATTTTAAATGTATTTTTGAATGGTAACCTTTAAGTTCATAATGAGTTCTGACATAAAAGTACATTCATGATGGGGCCTTTATCATAAGGACTTGCGTAGGAGGAGACATACACTGAAAACCTTGCTGGAGGAGAATTAACATTGTCTTGCCAGATGAGAGTAGAAATCACATTCTATCCCTTCTTAATACTCCAAACCAAGGGTTAGCAACCTATGGTCCAAATCCAGCTTACCACTTGTTTTTGTAAATAAAGTTTTATTAGAACATAATTACACCTATTCATTTACAGTTTGTAGCTGCTTTTGCACTACAACTGCAGTGCTGAGTAGCTGCTAGAGAGACCATATGGCTCACAAAATCTAAAATATTTACTATCTGGTCCTTTACAGAAAAAGTTTGTCCACCCCTGCTGTAAATCTTTCTCTCATCCCTTCCTCTCCCACAGATGGCAGTAACTAGTGGCAAAAAAAAAAAAACAAAAAAACAAAGCCTAGACTCTCTTATGGCAAGACGTGGAAAATGGCATATTTTTTTCTGGATCATGCAGGTGATACTTCTGGGTCCCTGCCAGCCTCATGCATTTTCAAGGGCCCAGGAATCAGAAACCATTTGTGGCTCTTTGACAGCATAACCCTCCTCCCCATTACTCTCTAAATAGAAGCATTGACATCAGAGTATCCTAAAACAACTAAATATTTAACTGATGGGGACATGTATATTTGGTGCAGCCCAATTAGAAAACTGAGTTGTGTTTCTCGTTTAAAAAATAGGACACGTGCCCACGAAAACTGAAAATTTAGGTCAAACTCTCTATGCTAATGACACTTTCTACTTTTTTTTTTTTTTTTTTTTTTTTTGAGACGGAGTCTCGCTCTGTTGCCCAGGCTGGAGTGCAGTGGGTCCATCTCAGCTCACTGCAACCTAAACCTCCTGGGTTCAAGCAATTCTCCTGCCTCAGCCTCCCAAGTAGCTGGGATTAGAGGCACCCGCCACCATGCCCGCTAGTAAAATAAAAAATAATAATTTTTTGTATTTTGGTAGAGATGGGGGTTTCACCGTGTTGCTCAGGCTGTTTTCAAACTCCTGAGCTCAGGCAAGCTGCCCACCTCAACCTCCCAAAGTGCTGGGATTACAGGCATGAGCCACCACTCTTGGCCCTACCACTTTCTACTTTTACAACCCCCAACACCATTTAATATGTTTTAGTTTCAACTATGCACCTAAAACAATAATAACAAAATTTAAATAAACATCTCTAGAGCTTTCAGTGAAGGATAAAATATTATGTTAGGTAAAGCCACATTTTTGTCTTCCTTTTTATCCCCCTAATGTGTTTATATAAAATCATCAACTTTAATTTTTTGTCACAAAAATAAAAAGCTTGATGCTTATCTGTATAGCAGCAGCAAGAAAAAAAAAAAAAAAAAAAAAATACCTTTTTTCTTACCAGACCCCAGAGGAGTGACTACAGCTTTAAAGCTGACTGTGAATATAATTTTGGAGAGAGGAAGTATGTGTTGTCTAGTGTCCATCGCTTGCCAACTTTTCTGATCTATAAAATGCTTCAGTGACTTCACACACTGATGCTGGCTTTCAGCTTTCTTTAACTCTGGTCACCAAGAGCAACAAGTGCCATTGTAGGTCAATCCCTAGAGAAACATCCATCTTCTCTACTCCTTGGGCAGGTATTTTCATGTGTAGTAGTTTCAGAGTTTATGGTTATTACTCTCTGGAGACCATCTGTCTGCTGGGCTTATTTTTTCCTGATGTTGTACCACATCATAAAGTCTACTGCCAAGAGTACTTTACTCAAGAAGAGTTTGTTTTCTGCTGTTTTAGTCACTTCACTACTTTATTTCTGTAGGCCAAATCAAGTGGAGAAAATCAGTAGCAATTCCCCACTCTATAGACCCTAAGGCATAACCTGGCTAAGTGTAGTTGCAAGTTATTTTGTGACTGCTTTAAAACATTCTCCTCACACAAGAAGTGATGGGTCCTTTTGTATACATGTGTAACAAAGAGCTGCATGAGACTTTCTAGGAAGTGTGAATGCTCTCAGAAAGCCTTTTCAGGTTTTTTAAAACAAGTGAATTACATAGGTCTAATCAGTTGAAAGTAATCAAATTCATAATTGATTTTTGTTAACAAATATAGTACCTTAAAATAGCTTTTTATACTGCATGACCCATGGTTAACAAAAAAAATAGCTTTTTGTTTACAGGGACAAAGAAGCTTAAGCTTATTTTTATCCTTTCTTACTTTAGTTTGCAATAATTTTTTTTAAATAAATGTACTCCAGAGTTTCTATTTTTCATTTTCAGATAATGGAATGGTTATCTTCATATAGTCGTAGAAAATTGCAATGATTAAGTCATTATTTGCCTAATAAATTTACAATCTTTTTATGGAAAAATGATTCAGGCCAGACAACTGTTGTCAAACATATTTTAATGTGTTTTCAACCTTTGTCACAGCTCACTTCCTTACATAAACAGGCTCTTCCAAACAAAGCATGGAAAATTTAATCCACATAGATTCATATTATCAAAACTAGTACACTGGATTATTTTCCATAGTGTCAGCAGTAACATTAATCTCTTGAGAAGATAACTTTAAAAGGAACACTCACATAGATTTTACAAATGTCTCTTCCTCACCCTTACAGATAACTTTTATTTCATTCACAGCTATAATTAGTACTTCCTCTAAGGCAGCCCTTTTCTTGGTTGTGGATGAGCACACTGTGAATTCATTAGCATGGTACCCAGGTCAGCAGAGTCATTAGTGGTCATTTTAATAATGACTTGGAATCCCTGCCTGGTCAGTTTAACTGAGGCTCATTCCCATGTACTGACTGCAGCCAAGCAGCTTCACAATATTACCCATTTATTTAGGCAGCTTCAAATAGTTTCCCAGGAACTGGAGTAACAAGAGGCTGAATGCAGAGGTGCAGTTCATCAAAGCTGCTGTGTGTCAAGAAGTTTCCATGACTAGTGAACCTTGAGCACTTCTCTGTACACATCCAAACACAACTGATGTTCATTCTTCAAATGGGTTTGCTTTAGACCAAGCCAGATTACTTGAGCACCTTAAATTTTGCTGGGTATTGTTTCATGTTCTACATTTATAAGAGTTTTGCATTTTAAGCAGGGATTTCAGATAATAAATCAATATAATTTATTGTTAGAATTATTAACCATGTTAGTGAAAACTTGTAAAATTATGTAGCAATTATGTGTCAATTGGCATTTTTTACTCTTTTTGGTATTTATTATGTTAAATACAGATTCTCAGTTTGATGCTATCTCATTTATTCTTTTTTTTTCCTTTTTTTTTTTCCATTTATTTATTTTATTGCATTTTACATTTTGGGGTACATGTGAAGAACATGCAAAATTGTTGCATAGGAACACACGTGGCAGTGTGATTTGCTGCCTTCCTCCCCATCACCTACATCCGGCATTTCTCCCCTTGCTATCTCTCCCCAGCTTCCCACCCCCCACCCTCCCTCCCCCATTTCCCCCCAACTGACCCCAGTGTGTAGTGCTCCCCTCCCTGTGTCCATGTGTTCTCACTGTTCAACACCCGCCTATGAGTGAGAACATGCGGTGTTTGATCTTCTGCTCTTCTGTCAGTTTGCTGAGAATGATGGTTTCCAGGTTCATCCATGTCCCTACAAAGGACCCAAACTCATCGTTTCTGATGGCTGCATAATATTCCATGGTGTATATGTGCCACATTTTCCCTATCCAGTCTATCGTCGAAGGGGATTTGGGTTGGTTCCAGGTCTTTGCTATTGTAAACAGTGCTGCAATGAACATTCGTGTACACGTGTCCTTATAGTAGAACGATTTGTAATCCTTTGGATATATACCAAGTAATGGGATTGCTGGGTCAAATGGAATTTCTATTTCTAGGTCCTTGAGGAATCGCCACACTGTCTTCCACAATGGTTGCACTAATTTACACTCCCACCAACAGTGCAAAAGTGTTCCTATTTCTCCACATCCTCTCCAGCATCTGTTGTCTCCAGATTTTTTAATGATCGCCATTCTAACCGGCGTGAGATGGTATCTCAGTGTAGTTTTGATTTGCATTTCTCTGATGACCAGTGATGATGAGCATTTTTTCATATGTTTGTTGGCCTCACGTATGTCTTCTTTTGAGAAGTGTCTGTTCATATCCTTTGCCCACTTTTGAATGGGCTTGTTAGTTTTTTTCTTGTAAATCTGCTTTAGTTCTTTGTAAATTACGGATATCAGCCCTTTGTCAGATGGGTAAACTGCAAAAATTTTTTCCCAATCTGTTGGTTGCCGATTCACTCTAATGATTGTTTCTTTTGCTGTGCAGAAGCTGTGGAGTTTGATTAGGTCCCATTTGTCTATTTTGGCTTTTGTTGTCAATGCGTTTGGCGTTTTGGTCATGAAGTCCTTGCCTACACCTACGTCCTGAATGGTTTTGCCTAGATTTTCTTCTAGGGTTTTTATGGTGTTAGGTCTTATGTTTAAGTCTTTAATCCATCTGGAGTTAATTTTAGTGTAAGGTGTCAGGAAGGGGTCCAGTTTCTGCTTTCTGCACATGGCTAGCCAGCTTTCCCAACACCATTTATTGAACAGGGAATCCTTTCCCCATTGCTTGTTTTTGACTGGTTTGTCAAAGATCAGATGGTTGTAGATATGTTGTGTTGCCTCCGAGACCTCTGTTCTGTTCCATTGGTCTATATCTCTGTTTTGGTACCAGTACCATGCTGTTTTGATTACTGTAGCCTTGTAGTATAGTTTGAAGTCTGGTAGTGTGATGCCCCCGGCTTTGTTCTTTTTGCTTAGAATTGACTTGGCTATGCGGGCTCTCTTTTGGTTCCATATGAAGTTTAAGGTGGTTTTTTCCAGTTCTGCAAAGAAGGTCATCGGTAGCTTGATGGGGATAGCATTGAATCTGTAAATTACTTTGGGCAGTATGGCCATTTTCACGATATTGATTCTTCCTAACCATGAACATGGGATGTTTCTCCATCTGTTTGTGTCCTCTCTTATTTCGTTGAGCAGTGGCTTGTAGTTCTCCTTGAAGAGTCCTTTACATTCCTTGTTAGTTGTATTCCTAGGTATTTTATTCTCTTTGTGGCAATTGTGAATGGAAGTTTGTTCTTGATTTGGCTCTCTTTAAGTCTGTTACTGGTGTATAGGAATGCATGTGATTTTTGCACATTGATTTTGTATCCTGAGACTTTGCTGAACTTGCTTATCAGTTTCAGGAGGTTTGGGGCTGAGACGATGGGGTCTTCTAGATATACAATCATGTCGTCTGCAAATAGAGACAATTTGATTTCCTCCTTTCCTATTTGAATGCCCTTTATTTCTTTTTCTTGCCTGATTGCTCTGGCTAGAACTTCTAATACTATATTGAATAGCAGTGGTGAGAGCGGGCATCCTTGTCTGGTGCCACATTTCAAGGGGAATGCTTCCAGTTTTTGCCCATTCAGTATGATATTGGCTGTTGGTTTGTCATAAATAGCTTTTATTATTTTGAGATACGTTCCATTGATACCTAGCTTACTGAGTGTTTTTAGCATAAAGGGCTGTTGAATTTTGTCAAAGGCCTTCTCTGCATCAATTGAGATCATCATGTGGTTTTTGTCTTTGGTTCTGTTTATGTGGTGAATTACGTTTATAGACTTGCGTATGTTGAACCAGCCTTGCATCCCCGGGATGAAGCCTACTTGATCATGGTGGATAAGCTTTTTGATGTGCTGTTGCAATCGGCTTGTCAGTATTTTATTGAAGATTTTTGCATCTATGTTCATCATGGATATTGGCCTGAAGTTTTCTTTTCTTGTTGAGTCTCTGCCGGGTTTTGGAATCAGGATGATGTTGGTCTCATAAAATGATTTGGGAAGAATTCCCTCTTTTTGTATTGTTTGGAATAGTTTCAGAAGAAATGGTACCAGCTCCTCTTTGTATGTCTGGTAGAATTCAGCTGTGAACCCATCTGGACCTGGGCTTTTTTTGAGTGGTAAGCTCTTAATTGCTGCCTCAACTTCAGACCTTGTTATGGGTCTGTTCAGGGTTTCGGCTTCTTCCTGGTTTAGGCTTGGCTGGAGGCAAGTGTCCAGGAATTTATCCATTTCTTCCAGGTTTATTAGTTTGTGTGCATAGAGTTGTTTGTAATAATCTCTGATGATGGTTTGAATTTCTGTGGAATCTGTGGTGATATCACCTTTATCGTTTTTTATTGCATCAATTTGGTTATTCTCTCTTTTCTTTTTTATTAATCTGGCTAGTGGTCTGTCTATTTTGTTGATCTTTTCAAAAAACCAGCTCCTGGATTTATTGATTTTTTGAAGGGTTTTTTGTGTCTCTATCTCCTTCAGTTCTGCTCTGATCTTAGCTATTTCTTGTCTTCTGCTAGACTTTGAGTTTTTTTGATCTTGCTCCTCTAGCTCTTTCAGTTTTGACGATAGGGTGTCAATTTTTGATCTCTCCTTGCTTCTCATGTGGGCACTTATTGCTATATATTTTCCTCTAGATACTGCTTTAAATGTGTCCCAGAGATTTTGGTATGTTGTGTCTTCATTCTCGTTGGTTTCGAAGAACATCTTTATTTCTGCCTTCATTTCATTGTTTATCCAGTCAACATTCAAGAGCAAGTTGTTCAGTTTCCATGAAGCTGTGCGGTTCTGAGTTAGTTTTTGAATTCTGAGTTCTAACTTGATTGCACTGTGGTCTGAGAGACTGTTTGTTACGATTTCCGTTCTTTTGCATTTGCTGAGGAGTGATTTACTCCCAATTATGTGGTCAATTTTAGAGTAGGTGTGATGTGGTGCTGAGAAGAATGTATATTCTGTGGATTTGGGGTGGAGAGTTCTGTAAATGTCTATTAGGTTTGCTTGGTCCAGGTCTGAGTTCAAGTCCTGGATATCCTTGTTAATTTTCTGTCTGGTTGATCTGTCTAATGTTGACAATGGGGTGTTAAAGTCTCCCACTATTATTGTGTGGGAGTCTAAGTCTCTTTGTAAGTCATTAAGAACTTGCCTTATGTATCTGGGTGCTCCTGTATTGGGTGCGTATATATTTAGGATCATTAGCTCTTCTTGTTGCATTGAACCTTTTACCATTATGTAATGCCCCTCTTTGTCTCTTATGATCTTTGTTGCTTTAAAGTCTAATTTATCAGAGATGAGAATTGCAACTCCTGCTTTTTTTTGCTCTCCATTTGCTTGGTAAATCTTCCTCCATCCCTTTATTTTGAGCCTTTGTGTATCCTTGCATGTGAGATGGGTTTCCTGGATACAGCACACAGATGGGTTTTGGCTTTTTATCCAATTTGTCAGTCTGTGTCTTTTGATTGGGGCATTTAGTCCATTTACATTTAGGGTTAATATTGTTATGTGTGAATTTGATACTGCCATTTTGGTGCTAGCTGGCTGTTTTGCCCTTTAGTTGAGCTGGTACTTGTTGTTCCTTTATATGTGTAGAGCCTCTTTCAGGAGCTCTTGTAGAGCTGGCCTGGTGGTGACGAAATCTCTGAGTACTTGCATGTTCCCAAAGGATTTTATTTTTCCTTCACTTATGAAGCTTAGTTTGGCTGGATAGGAGATTCTGGGTTGAAAGTTCTTTTCTTTAAGGATGTTGAATATTGGCCCCCATTCTCTTCTGGCTTGTAGGGTTTCTGCTGAGAGATCTGCTGTGAGTCTGATGGGCTTCCCTTTGTGGGTAACCCGACCTTTCTCTCTGGCTGCCCTTAGTATTTTCTCCTTCATTTCGACCCTGGTGAATCTGACGATTATGTGCCTTGGGGTTGTTCTTCTTGACGAATATCTTTGTGGTGTTCTCTGTATTTCCTGGACTTGAATGTTTGCCTGCCTTGCT